>NC_091119.1:140369460-140604460 GCF_040183065.1 Periplaneta americana
CAAATCATTTTACTAGGTATAGGAGGAGAGAAAAGTAGTGTATCTATTTATGTTGTAGGGAAATATGATATTACGATTTTCAGTTTGATTATCACTTTTACGGAATTTATCAAAATACAGTAGAGTAGTAACATTTTTTTCTAAAAACTCAACTTTTCAGGCAGCTATGTTCGTTATGTAATGTCTACTTTATTTAGCATATTAATTATTGATGTTAACATACAATATAGAGAGTGCATTTAAATTGAGGGGGTCATAAGTAAAGGGCTGTAAGTGCACTTAAGTTACTTTTGAGAAAATGGGGATTAAATATTTAAGCTTTCGTAAAACCGGTGAAATTTTTATTTAAATTTTAATGTGTGATGCGATTAACATATCCCTTTGCCACTAAAATTTTAGATACTTTAGCTTACACTGGATGCACTAACTCATGTTATTACAAATGTCACTAGCATTCCTTTGCTTCTAGCCACCTCAATTCAAAATAAGCTAATATGAATTTTTAAACAAGTTGCTGAAAATGGTTGCCGTTCATTACAATGCAGGCTTCAATTCTTTACGCATATTATTAAAAACATTTTGAATCATATCCTCTGAAATTGAATTTATCGTTTCTTCAATATAATTTTTAGTACGATATTATTAATATAGGTTCTTTCTTCTATAGAAAACGCAACCATATTCCTGAAACACACTATACACTGCAGTGTTTACTTCACTGCTTGAAGACTTCGAACGCAACAGCGGCCGTAAGTTTGTGTGTCTGACGGGACCAAGGACATTAGTGAAGGGGTGGGAGTGAAGTATATTCAGAAATGCAGGTACAATGAAAATGCAAGTAAAAATAAAATGATGTCCCTGTATAAAGCCGATTTTAGTAAATTTCTACTAAGAATTCAAAACATTTTTAGGCACAAAAATATTAATAAAATATTCTCTTTGATATCTTATTGTGTTCAATAACTGTATTCAATAATTTTAAGATTAAATCCATGTATTTTCACCACAACTAGTCGTAATTTTGACTTAATGACAAGGTGAAGATAATTCGGGCATGGAAACAGCTATTATCGTAATCGTAAAGGAAAGGACTTCCCATCACCCTGATACCTAGTGGGGCGCACGTGTTAGCAGGCATGAATGAAAGCGTCGCGGCGCGGTGCTGTCTTTGTTGTGCTAGGTCGTGGGAGCGGTGTCATTCAGAAGCGCTCCGCGCTCTTCGATGAATCAGTGCGCCATACCTGTCACCACGCCCCCTCCCCTCCCCTCCCGCCGTAGCAGCAAGGGTATCGATCTCTGCACCCGATGTCTACACAAACAAAGCCACGCACCGTGGCCCAGGTGACTAAGTCACTCTGGCCTTGGGAGTTAGCGGGTCTTTCATCTCACATACGTAAGGCTAAAGGGAAGACTCCACTGAAATCATGAAAATTTTTCCAAATTTTTTTTTTTTAGCTATTTCACTTATTCAGAATTTATATTTTCATACCCCAAATGGATTCAGCTCAATTCTGATTAGAAATACTCGTATGTTTACACTTTTTAAATTAAGGCTGGAAGGGGGCGTGGAATTTAAAGAGCTGTCAAAATTGTTTTTCATCGAAGAATTCTTTTTTAAAATTTCTGATTACAAATCTAGTAACTTTTTGTTGGCTCCCTGAAGTTACTAGATGAATGTAGCGGGGGAGAATATTAATTTACATAAATATTCATTTTATTTTCAAATCTATTTTTCTGTGTTCATTTTTGTTGATTCAATACCAACTTTCTTATGCCAAAAATTAATCAATCTGGATGAAATTTTTACTGCAAGTATTTATGAGGTAGCTGCATGTTTATATGTATTTATTTTGTGAGAAATGTTGCTAGTTTATTTTATTAATATTTTTCTTAAGAAAAATAATAAAATAAACTAGCAGCATTAAGAAAAATATTAATAAAATAAACTAGCAGCATTAAGAAAAATATTAATAAAATAAACTAGCAGCATTAAGAAAAATATTAATAAAATAAACTATCAGCATTAAGAAAAATATTAATAAAATAAACTAGCAGCATTAAGAAAAATATTAATAAAATAACTAGCAGCATTTCTCACAAAATAAATGCATATAAACATGCAGCTACCTCATAAATACTTGCAGTAAAAATTTCATCCAGATTGATTAATATTTGGCATAAGAAAGTTGGTGTTGAATCAACAAAAATGAACACAGAAAAATAGATTTGAAAATAAAATGAATATTTATGTAAATTAATATTCTCCCCCGCTACATTCATCTAGTAACTTCAGGGAGCCAACAAAAAGTTACTAGATTTGTAATCAGAAATTTTAAAAAATAATTCTTCGATGAAAAACAATTTTGACAGCTCTTTAAATTCCACGCCCCCTTCCAGCCTTAATTTAAAAAGTGTAAACATACGAGTATTTGTAATCAGAATTGAGCTGAATCCATTTGGGGTATGAAAATATAAATTCTTAATAAGTGAAATAGGTAAAAAAATTTGGAAAAATTTTATGATTTTCAGTGGAGCCTTCCCTTGAACAATTCTTAATTTGTGGGGATATTTGGGTGGGAAAAACTTAATCAAGGTGGGCCTTACGCCTCAAATCGTTAAAATTGTTATAAAAGTAGATTACTGCTACTGTCCGAACGAGTGGTTGTGTTGGATGGTCATGAAAACGGGGTAAATCACGTGACAGTTACTTAACGGAGTCCTTTTCCTTTTCTTTAAGTTGTTTTAAACAATTGTATAATATTACATACACGTCCAATTCCGTACGGCAAATGTTTTCAGGAAATAGCTAAGACTGGCCAGCCACAAGCCTTTACAGAGGGGCTAGCAGAAACGGGTGGGGAAACTGGCATGCGACATAACCGCTCAGACGGACAGTAGTCAAGGATACGATTCTAATATTAAATATTAATACTTATCGCAGAGGTTCCTTATTCCATTTGAGCACCACTGACAAGCAAACAGTCTCATGGGAGCAGATAAAGTTTCTTTTTCTTCCACCATATTAATAATGTCAAAACAAAGTGTCTATACAAATTTTAGCCACTCGAACGCAATTACGAGGGCAGTAAAAACATGTTTCTCTGGGGTCGTTTACAAAAAGAAAACATAATTTCATGGAAAGATTTATTTGAACAGATACAGCGATTGTGGAGCTATTTTTCAACATATTCCCCACCGGAATTGAAACATTTATCATACCGTGGGATCAATTTTTGTATCCCTGTGTCGTAGAAGTCAGCCGCTTGATATCGGAACCAGTGTGACAGCCGTCTGCATCTCCCTTCAATCCCATGGTATGATTTTTTTATTTTATTGGGTTATTTTACGACGCTGTATCAACATCTCAGGTTATCTAGCGTCTGAATGAGATGAAAGTGATAATGCCGGTGAAATGAGTCCAGGGTCGAGCATCGAAAGTTACCCAGCATTTGCTCGTATTGGGTTGAGGGAAAATTCCGGAAAAAAACTCAATTAGGTTCTTGCCCCGACCGGGATTCGAACCCGCCCCTCCTGGTTTTGCGACCAAACGCGCTGACCGTTATTCCACAGGTGTGGACCCCATGGTATGACAAATATCTCAATTCCAGTGGGGAATATATGAAAAATAGTTCAACAGTTCTTGTATCTGTTCAAATAAATTTTAACAATGCAATTGTGTTTTCTTTCTGTAATCGGTCCCAGGAAAATTTATTTTTTACGACTATCGTAATTGCGCTCGAGTGGCCAAAATTTGTATAAGCACTTGTTTTGACATTATTAACACAGGGGAGGAAAAAAATTAACTTTTTTTTTATCTACCCCCATGAGAATGTAATGTTTGCCTGTGAACAACAAAACAAAATTCGGCAAGAACAAGTTGTGATGAAAATTTAACAAATTAAAACGTGAAAATAACTAGCTGATTTATTGAAAACAATAAGAGAAGTTGTGATATTACTGCTAAGAAAGAAAGCTTTGAAATAAATAAGCATAATAATAATAAAGCCACCAGCGTGGCTCAGTCGGTTAAGGCATTTGCCTGCCAGTCTGAAGTTGCGTTCGGGCGCGGGTTCGATCCCCGCTTGGGCTGATTACATGCTTGGGTTTTTTCCGAGGCTTTCCCCAACCGTAATGTGAATGCAAGGCAATCTATGGCGAATCCTCGGCCTCATTTCGCCAAATATCATCTCGCTATCACCAATGTCATCGACGCTAAATAACCTCGTAGTTGATACAGCGTCGTTAAATAACCAACTATAATAATAATAATAATAATAATAACAATAATAATAATAATAGTAATGCTTGCGTGTGCAAATGTCATCGGTCGGGTATAGGGTATTATAAGAAATGAAGGCACTTGGGGTCGGGTTGGATGGGGTTATAGGTTCTGTAGTGATCACATCATGTGTTTGTGTGTCTAGGGTGGTGTGGCACAATTTTTAGATTATTTTCAACTATGTAAGTACATTTTCTCTCTCCCGTGTGTGGTGCATAGCGGGATCGAAGTTTCAGCAATGTGACAAGTCCATAAAGCAACTCTCTTACATACAACACGAGTATTAGGCCTAATTGTTGTAGTTTTTCCTGAATAAGGATTGCATTTTGAGATAGAGTTCGGTTGTTAATGCTCGAGACATCACGAACCCACGAAGGATAGGATACGAAATAGTATCTGATTAAATATAGACGCCAAAACTTTTAAGACTTGTCCAATCAAGGAAATACCGATTTCCGGGAGGACTGTCCGGTAATGAAACAGATGCAGGCCGGGCATAGCAATGGCCAGGATGTGCGCGGCTGCTTGCTATGCGTCGCGCGTGGGGCTCTGTAGCACGAGTTTGCTCGTTTATTAGTAGTGTGTGTGACGCGGAGGAATGGCCAGCGCGGCCGCCGAGGTGTCGGACCTCTCACGCATGTCAACCCGCCGCGGCGCGGCGCTGCTCATTCCGACAGACAGATTTACTCAGAGTTCTCCTGTTTTCCCAGCAATTTCAACTGAACTGCTGCTCCATATCGTTGTATCATTCAGTTTTATCGTTTGCGGGAATGCGACTGAAATCCCGGTGAGTTAAAAGTATTATTTTTGTAGTCGACAAAGACATTGTAGATGTACAGTACGTTTTGTCGGTGTACATCTTTATTCTCTATTAATCACTTCTCAATTTATAGATGGTCTGTTCCTTAAATAAAAGCATACTGTATATTAATAATAACAATCAAGGTTTTATTTCATATACCGTCTATGCTTATCCTTTTAACAAATTTATTGGTTTTTCAATACTTTGTTACATATATTTTGAATTGAACGTTTTCGGCTCTATTGACCCATCATCAGAACCATTTATGCCCATATGCATGATAAAGGTACACATATAATGCAATACAAATAAACCGAAATAATATCAAATAAGATGATTCTATGTAAAACATTAAATATATGGCATTATTACATTACTATATAAAACTGGCCATATAAGCCATATCCAGGTGTTAAAATATTGATGTTAAAATCATTACATGATAAGCTTTAAAATAGTAAAACAATTGCAGTTATCGGGTTGATGTCTATGTGGAATTCCAAATCTGATAGTGGTTAGATGCGACAAAATGTTGCCTTCTACTCTCCGGGACCACAAGGACACCTCCGCAACACTTAACATTTTGTCGCATCTAACCACTATCAGATTTGGAATTCCACATAGACATCAACCCGATAACTACAATTGTTTTACTATTTTAAAGCTTATCATGTAATAATTTTAACATCAATATTTTAACACCTGAATATGGCTTATATAGCCAGTTTTATATACTAATGTAATAATGCCATATATTTAATGTTTTACATAGAATCATGTTATTTGATATTATTTGGGTTTATTTGTATTGCATTATATGTGTACCTTTATCATGCATATGGGCATTAATGGTTCTGATGATGGCTCAATAGAGCCGAAAACGTTCAATTCAAAATATATGTAACGAAGTATTGAAAAACCAATAAATTTGTTAAAAGGATAAGCATAGACGGTATATGAAATAAAACCTTGATTGTTATTATTAATAAATTAGCTTATCGGTCTCATCATGCCTTTTAAATTTATACTGTATATTGATAACAATTAAACTAAACATTATTAGACATCGAGGCATCTAAAAGGGAATTAAATCTGTGCAAAACTGAGTGTGTGAAAGTTCAAAAGTAACGTTAAGTTTTCTCGACTTAGATTTTATTTGATATAATGCTCGAAAATAAGAACTGAGTAAAGTAATATTAAATATTAGTTAATAATAAATATGTATACGCTGGATCAGGGCTGCATCGACATGTACAACTCGATTCAGCGTTAATGGCTCCTGTCCTTGGTTGTTTGGCTAGTGAGCGAGCTGTGTGTTGCGTCATAAGAAAGAAATTTAATCACAAATGTGCATAGCAGGGGAAGAGGGAAGAGGAAGAATGAAAATAATATCTATGCTCGAAGCTGAGGGACACTCATGTCAAGAAAATATAAGTCATCATGACATTGTTTAGTCAACAGACGTAGTAGTTAGTAACGGGATGTGTGTAAAAATATTGTGTTTTAAGATGGAATGTACTGCGACATGATAAGAAGGAAGTATTAGGTGTTATGATTGCGCGGCCTGACCTATGTGACCCAGCCCTCCAGTACTGATGAGTAACTCGCTCTTTGTCTACCTACTTAAAATACAATTATTTAATCCTGACAGTCCCTGGCGATGTGCGCCTGGGTCAGGCGAGTCCATTTAGTTTCGCCAAGGGGTGTTTGGGTTAGTCTCTCGCTTGCTGTGGGAATGATCGGATCTCATGCGTGCGGTAGAGCGGTATGTTTCTAGTACAATTAAGCTGTACTGCATTCCTTTACCGGCCGCACGCCCTTATCTCTATTCCGGAGCTCTCCCCACTACTGCTATTACTTCCCCTCTTTCGCGTCGCTGAGCTGTCAGGACTAAATAATCGGTCTGTACTTTTTGCAGGGGCCAAAATCCCTGAATCGAGCTGTAGAATACGTCACCCAGTTACGGGAAAGGAATTAACTTACAGTTATGTTGCTTTTAATGTTATAGGCTACTTTGTTTCGGTTCACATATGAAGAATATGGGTCTATAAAAAGAGAAAAATAGGCTAATATTAATTAAGGGTATGCAATATAGGCTATTTACTCATCATATGAAACGATATTTCGAAATTAGTCCCAGTTCCCAACAACAAATGCTTCACTATAGTACACTCAAAGTGTATCGCTTGAATATCATAGAACTCGCGATTACAAATAAAACTAGTGGTAGCACAGATCTGCAGCTGCTCTCGATGCCGAGATACTACAGAGAGGTCACGAGATACGGCTAATTTTATATTTTAACGAGGGGAGGTGGCAACATTGTGCGTGGTGACACAAGTTACAAGGGATCACGGTCTAACTCCTAATAACATTAGTACAGCTCATGCATTTTGTCAAGACGCGATGCGCAATAGGGGAACAACGTAACTGTGGAGGGGGAACGAGTAGAAGGGAAGGTCGGGCGTGTGTCTACACAGTTCAAGGCAAAGGCTAACCCATTCCCCTATAATTCGTAAGTAGATTCGTGCGCAGCTCTGTAGGAAGAGTGGAGGAGTGTCTGGACATTATGTATGAGCTGTATTCAGCTGTGCCTCATAATCTTTTTTACAGTAACCATTTGAAATTCTGTCATTTTTGTTTCATCATGGATCCCGGATGGGGTCGGTGCGGAGAAAGACGTATTATACGTCAAAGAGACAATATAAAACTTAAGGAGATAGCGTGGTTTTTCATGTTTGGTGTATTCAGTTTTATAAACATCAGGTAGACCTATTCATGGTTGCTGTTCCTAATAATTTCTGCAAGTCGTATTCAAAATCATGTAAACACATAGATTAGCACAAGAAGTATGCAAGGAAAACACGGAAATCTTACTTGAAGCAAGTAAAGATATAGGTTTGGAGGTAAATCCCGAAAAGACAAAGTATATGATTATGTCTCGTGACGAGGATATTATACGAAATGGGAATATAAAAATTGGAAATTTATCTTTCGAAGAGGTGGAGAAGGTCAAATATCTTGGAGCAACAGTAACAAATATAAATGATACTCGGGAGGAAATTAAACACAGAATAAATATGGGAAATGCCTGTTATTATTCGGATGAGAAGCTTTTATCATCCAGTCTGCTGTCAAAAAATCTGAAAGTTAGAATTTATAAAACATTTATATTACCGGTTGTTCTGTATGGTTGTGAAACTTGGACTCTCACTTTGAGAGAGGAACATAGGTTAAGGGTGTTTGAGAATAAGGTTCTCTGGAAAATATTTGGGGCTAAGAGGGATGAAGTTACAGGAGAATGGAGAAAGTTACACAACGCAGAACTGCACGCATTGTATTCTTCACCTGGCATAATTAGGAACATTAAATCCAGACGTTTGAGATGGGCAGGGCATGTAGCACGTATGGGCGAATCCAGAAATGCATATAGAATGTTAGTTGGGAGGCCGGAGGGAAAAAGACCTCTAGGGAGGTCGAGACGTAGATGGGAAGATAATATTAAAATGGATTTAAGGGAGGTGGGATATGATGATAGAGAATGGATTAATCTTGCTCAGGATAGGGACCGATGGCGGGCTTATGTGAGGGCGGCAATGAACCTCCGGGTTCCTTAAAAGCCAGTAAGTAAGTAAGTAAGTATGCAATGATTTCATATAAAAGAAAAGGATAAGAAAGTGCAGAAGAATCGGACGCCAGAGAGAGATCTTGAGAAGCGGTAATGGTTCTATACAGAAGACTGGCGACAGGGAATACGTCGACGTCAACGGATGTTATAAAATAGAATGATGCGGACAAATAAAGAGTTCCTATTATTAATTATTCATCTCCGACACGTCATCGTGCGAGTTTTGTGAGACACAAAGAGGTTGCAGACGGTTTTCTCCGAATGCTTAAGCTTTCCCTGCCTTCTTCATCCCCATCATTATCACTGTACTCTCAAAATGATAGTTCACGAAGAGGCACCTAGTAGTTAAATGGATGCATGTGTTGTGTTGCAGGATTCAGTGGGTTCCTTGTGGTGTGCGTGTGCTTTCTGAGTGTGATCCGCGTTCCGACCGTCATGTCAGCGCCCGCGTCCCGTCACGGCAGTCCCGACCGCGACCGCATGAACTCGCACCCCAAATGGATCAACCCCTGCGGGCCTGGCGCCAGCGACGAGTTCGACGCAGAACTGGACATCGTGCCCCGCCTCAACGACGACGAACTCCTAACATCCATCATCGTCGCGGCGAAGAACGCGCTCATGCACGCCGAGCGCTTCAAGGAGAGCTATGTGAGTACGACCGCATTGCAGAGCTTAGTATAATAATAATAATAATAATAATAATAATAATAATAATAATAATAATAATAATAATAATGCAAATCCCGGTAGAGCTGCCTCTTAGAATTATTCGTCTGTATTATTATTATTATTATTATTATTATTATTATTATTATTATTATTCTCCTTTCAAGGATTAGGTGATATCACCTGTTCCGGTCTCTATCGTCCAGCCACCTCTTGCGAGGTCTACCCAGATCCCTTTTCCCGATCGGGCGATAATTCATTGTCTTCTTTGGTAACCTATTCTCTGCCATTCTATCAACATGATCTTTCCATTTTGTTTTATTTTCTTCTACCATGTCGTGTACTGAGAAAATATTGAGGTCTGATCTTATTGTTTCATTTTTTATGTTATCGGCTTTAGTGCATCTTCTTACGTATCTCATAAATTTCATCTCTGCTGATTGTATACGTGATTCTTCTTTTTTTGTTATTGTCCATGATTCAGAGCCATATATAAGAGTAGGTACAGCCATAACTTTATAAATATTATTATTATTATTATTATTATTATTATTATTATTATATTATTATTATTTAATCCACATATTATTTCCATGGATCTAAAATATACTGCTGCCTTCCTCTTAAGATTTCTGGATTTAATGCTCTTGAATTTGGAACTATTTGCCTATTAGAAAACACATTTACAATCTTAAGCAACTAATAATAATCCATCTACACAAACTACACCAATACATAAACAAAATACACCCAAAACTTCAATACACACTGGAACTTGAAAACAACAACTCCATAAATTTCCTAGTCATCACCATAACAAAAATTGACAACATACACACCTTCAAAATATACAGAAAGCCAACCACCACCACCACCACCACACACATACACATCTAACCACCTCATACAACACAAACATGTTGCATTCAGGACAATGGTAAACTCTATTTTTTTTTCATGGAGTGCAGCTTCATAGAAAGAACTTTGCCGACAGACTTTCTACTGCCCCCTACTAATTGGTTGTCATAAATAAATGTCTTCCTTACGGTGACGGAAATCTTGTCTTCTCCTGTCAGTAACCAATCACAACCCTTGTTCAGAAGAATTGACAGGCTCTCGTCAAATCCACGTGGAGGCAGAGTTGCTGCATCTTTTCCGAATTCCAAGAATCCCGTCAGTCTCATTTCGAGGGTCACCAGGATTGTGGCAACTGTGCAATGTTGGGACGAGGGGACAGGATGGAATTGTCAGAAGTGTTTGTGTAAGTGGGTGTTCAAAGGAGCCACCGAACTGCACTCCTTGAAATAAAATAGAGTATACACAGATTACTCAACATACCAATGAGCCAACAACACTGCAATGAAGAAGTGAACACAATCAAATACATGGCACAAGAAAACGGTTACAATCTAAACATAATAGACAATATCATAAGAAGCACAAAACGAAAACTTAAACACAAAAACACGCAAAACACAACACAATCACAAGAACACAAGAAATACATCACACTAACATATGAAAATAAAAGCACACATAAGATCGCATCTTCATTCAGAAAGCAGCAATACAACATAGCATACAGAACAGGAACCACACTACAAAGACATCTCAACACACATACAACACAAACAAATAAATATAACCACACAGGCGTGTACAAACTCACATGTAATAGTTGCGACAAGTTCTACATTGGACAGACAGGCAGATCATTCCAAACACGCTACAAGGAACACATTAAAGCAATAACCAGAGGACATAATACATCCACTTACGCCGAATACATAACTAATGCTAATCATACATACAATAACATAAATACAGACATGGAAATCCTACACACACAACCCAAAAACCAAAAACTCAACACACTAGAACAATATGAAATATACACACACACTAAAACACACCCCGATCAAATTCTCAACACACAGATCAATTTCAGAACACCCACACTATTTGACTCCTTTTTTCAACACTTTTCAATACGCAAACGCACCCCCATAACCGGCAGCGAAGTTCGAGATGACACCGAGATCTAGTAGGCTCTGAGGATAGTGTGAAGAAGAACCGAAACAGCTGTAAGCCACAGTTGCTTATGTAATTTAACACGAGTAAGTTTGCCAATCAACCAATCATTAACAATAACAGTAGGTTCTCCTTCTGGCATCTGATTGGTCCTACGTTGTCCAATCCGGTTGAGGTCTGTATGAAGGGGAGTATTCATATTAAATACTGGCCCTCATAAGGTCCGAAAGAGTGACCTTGATACCGTGCCCGATGTCCGGATGAAGGGGAGGGGGCGCCGCGTACATGTGGAGACCTGGTTTCTCGTTCCTAAGTATAGGTCGTAGGTTCTCCTTCAGATGCCAGAAGCTTATCCACACACCAAACACAAATTATTCTTTTGTTCTCGTGCACATAGTTCTCGAGTTAGGGTCTAAACATGAACTGGACATCTACCTATTTGAAAATACAATATTATTTTTATATAAGAAGGGTTCAAAGCCATAGTGGGCCAAGCGCCATTTATAAAAAACGGAGAAAGCAAGGGTTAAAGTTAAGCGAATACCATAGTTTAATGAAGATTGACATATCATTTAGTTTTAATATGTATACTTTATATTACTTGCTATATGTTTCCATTGAATTAAAGTAATAACTTCATTTTAACACTTGTTTTCTACGGTTTTAGTAAATGGCGCTTGGCCCACTATGGTTCTGAACCCTTCATATTTTTATATGTCGTTCTCAGTTCTCATTAAAACTATATTTTGTATTTCAATTAAGAACTTATTAGTTCCGCGCCGTGGCATCTTGGTCTAAGGAAGGTATCCTGCCTAGGACTTGCGTTACGGAATGCGCGCTGGTTCGAGTCCTCATGGGGAAAGAAATTTTCTCATGAAATTTCGGCCAGTGTATGAGACCTGTACCCACCCAGCATCGTGATGCACTTGGGAAGCTACGATAGGTAGCGAAATCTGGTTACGAAAGCCAGCTATAACGGCTGGAAGGATCATCGTACTAATCACACCATAGCTCCATTCTGGTTGGATGATCGTCTATCTCTGCTTCTGTGGACGTGAAGCCAGCAGCCGGTTGGTCGGTCATGGTCTTCCATGGGCTGTCGTGTCTCGGATTAAGAACTTATTAATAGTAGATCTAGTAGACCCCTAGTATTAAGATAATTAATATTATTTTAATATACCTCATAGAGAGAAGTATTAAACTTTGTCTACTAATTTTGTAGTCAAACTTAGTTACTGCAAATTTAATTTTCATTAGATATTTTATTTCCCAATACAGCCGTCTTTTACAATTCTCTGATCCTGTGTTTCACTGGTACAAATTACAGATTATTTTGTAGCTAATATGATATAAAATGCGAAGTCGACAGTTTTGTTACGTTTGAGTAGAAAGATATGTCGTCTAATTAGAGTTGTCATTAAAAAGCAAGTAAAGAAAAAATTGTTGCTCTTATCGGTCCCTAAAAGGTAGGCCTAAATTACTGAGCGTTTAGCAAGAACCACAACAGCTGGGTACAAGCGTTTTCGGATAGATATTTCTAGCCAGTGGGATACAATAACGAGGTAAAAATTTGACCTGTGAACGAGAAGAAATAATAATTTAGGAAAACAAACTATGGTAGAATATTTTTTGTCCCAAATAGAACTGTAACAAAAACGGGTCTGTGAACAAATTACCCCGTTCTTGTCGTGGAACAGGTTCATTTTGTGTTGCGACTTGTGTTTGCGATTCGCGGTCAGACGGACAAAAAATTCGATCATTCATAACCGACATGAAGATATGCGCAGCGGATGTAGCACAACCACAGCTGTAGTCTGGGGAACACGACACCGTTGCCACTGTCTGAGTTAAGCGACCCAGGTTTACCAAACATTGCCCTCTCTTCACTCACCGTCTGATGCTGACGGGCTTCCACAACACAGACCTACTTCTTTACTGCTAATAAATTGAGTAGGTCTCACTAGCGATTTCAACTTAAGATGTTGGTCAATTAGCAAAAGCTACTACTTAATTTATTTTAATTTATTAGTCCTGCTTAAGAGTAGTTGCTTCAAAAACGTCACAGGGACTTAATGAAATCCCTTGTACTGCATGAAACTTCTTTGTTCTTGACGATTAATTAAGTTAATAGATTTTAGATCTTGTTCGTAGGTCTATTACACCATGTCACATACATTACAAATGTAACCAAACTTATTGGTAATAAAATGTTCATTGAAACAAGTCGAAAGGAGAATAGCAATGACAAAGGAAGCTTTTAATAGAAAAAGAAGCATGTTCTGCGGAGCTCTGAAGAAAGAACTAAGGAAGAGACTAGTGAAGTTCTTTGTGTGGAGTGTACCATTGTATGGGGCAGGAACATGGACATTACGACGAAGTGAAGAGAAGCGACTAGAAGCATTTGAAATGTGGATATGGAGAAGGATGGAGTGTGTGAAGTGGACAGACAGAATGAGAAATGAAGCAGTGTTGGAAAGAGTGGGTGAAGAAAGAATGATGCTGAAACTGATCAGAAAGAGGAAAAGGAATTGACTGGGTCTCTGGTTGAGAAGAAACTGCTTTCTGAAGGATGCACTTGAAGGAATGGTGAACGTTTTTATTTTTTTATTTATTGGGTTATTTTACGACGCTGTATCAACATCTAGGATGGTGAACGTGAGAAGAGTTCGGGGCAGAAGAAGATATCAGATGATAGACGATATTAAGATATATGGATCATATGAGGAGACAGAGAGGAAGGCAGAAAATAGGAAAGACTGGAGAATGCTGGGTTTGCAGTGAAAGATTTACCCTTGGGCAGAACACAATGAATGAATCAATCAATCAACTGAATAAGTTCTTCATAACATTGCCTTTCTTAAATATAAATCTCATTTATATTTTACACTTTTACAATATTGATGTAGATGCATAAGGTATTACAGATAGCTGTTTCATCTAGTAAAATTGTATGTCTTTACTTTTTGCGTTGTCTATACTCGCTCGCCGTTCTTCTTCAGGAAATAGGAGGAAAATAAATAAATATATATATATATATATATATAGAAGATAAGAAGACAGAGAAAAAAAGGAGAGGCTAAAGAGATAAAAAAGAAGAAAGGAAAAATACAAAAAGCAGATACAAGAAAGGCAATAGGGTAAAAGAAAATAAAGAGAGACGGGCGAACTGAGGAACATTGTGCAGCTTGTTTCCAAAAGGTACCAAATCCAAAATTTTCGAAAAATGAGTTACATGTGGTAGCGCATACCTACTAGCTTTCGGAATCTGAAGACGAAAGAATTTTTGTCAAAAAGTACCCAACGCTGTGTATAGAGGTCGTCTAAGTTTACATTTTACAGCAAAACATACATATTCACTTCAGCTTTCATAGCATAAATATATCATTTATATCTTTCATATCAAATAACGATATCCTACGTGAAAACAAGCAATACTGGTCCAATACAGATACTGTAAGTCAAAGAAAATTTTTAATGGGATACAAAGACATAAAATCTCTTAAAAGACACACCGAAGGGCTAAAAGGTTTGGAAGTAGTGAAGCCAAACGACCGACTATTCACCCTACAACAGCACTAGTAGGTGTAGTACATTCTGCATATGCAGTGACACCAAATGTACGCACAAAATGTTCACCAATGGGATAAGATATGATCGTATTTTGGTTGAACCGAAAGAAATACCGAACTGTAGCCATGTAAAACCAACTAAGAAAAATGACTTGATATCTTTACTTTCTGTTAAGGGGTATGAATTATAGAACATTTCACTTTACAAGAGAGTCCTGAAAGTAAATAACATTGGCGTCAGATGCACCTTTATTAATGTTATTGACGTTCACTATGATGTTTGATACGTTTTGCTTTTGTTGCTGCTAAGACAAAATGTTAATTCTAAATGTTGTCTTATAAGTGAAAAAACATTGTAATTAATACTTAATGGCACAAAATATATTATTATTATTATTTAAGTTATTTAGTCATTAAGTGCATTGTATATAAATCTTCCCGAATTTTTATGCCAAAACGTACCAAATCCAAAATTAAATTGCCAATAACTTTGGATTAAAATGTGGAATAGCTTAAAATTTGCTATAAAAACTCCAAAAATGTGCAGATAAACCCTGTGCCAAATATTGATATATTACAATAATTATCGTAGCTTCAGTACGTTTTTTTGCTCTCCTGTAAAATCTGTCCAGTTGGATTTGGTACCTTTTGGAAACAAGCTCCACAAATAGCGATAGAAGAAAGAAAATGGGACGTAAAAGAATTAGAAAGGATAGGCCAATTACCGATCATAGTGTAAAATTTGTCGTTAGTGTTTTTGAATGCTGCCAAAATAAAATTGTTTTTCCTTATTGCGAACTTGATAACCTGTTCAGAATGCCACTATATCTTACTTTCAGTAACTAAACATCACTTCAGTAGTTGCGTATCTACACCAATCCGACGACACATTCAAAAGTGACAATCAAAAAGTACGAAAATGAAATTTTTTACAAGGTTACGTCTACACCTGCATGTATTGTCTGGCGTCGGCAAGTGAAGGAAGCGGCCCACCTATTTGACGAACACGACATGTGTTTTAAGAATCGAGAAACGACTTTGTGATTTAAATTAAAAAGAAACAACAGATATTCCAAGAAGCCATATCCCTTCATAAATAATAATAATTCACGCAGAGAATTTGAATGAGAGGCAAAATTGTAAATAAGTTACTCCGGGCACGACATTCCTGCGGTCTCCAGTGATCTTGATAGTTCCATTCAGCGTTGAATTGGGCTCGAACCAAGGCCATGACGTGACGTACGGAGAAGCCGGAGACAATGAGAGGGAATTCCCTATGAGCGCACCTCACTCCGTGTTAAGTCATTTATTACACAAGAAGTCAAGACAGCCTGGATGTCTCGTTTAAATTTAGCGTAGATACTTGCTTGTCTTCTGTAGTGGTACGCGCCTATAGGCTGTATCACAATCTGTTTCACGACAGCTTTCCAGGTTTCAGGTGGTCTCGCAGATATCCAACCCAAATTCATCCGCAGGTAGCCATTTCTTGAACGACCAGAGTGTAAGAAGGGCAACCAATATTTCCTGCTTCGGGGACACACTTGAAGACGTTTCCTCGGTTGCATATAGGCTATGATTTATATTATATTGAAAGCCATTTTGCTCCGTATTAAATTCCTAAATTTAGAAAAATGCAAAGTTTTGGAACTGCATATGAGCTCTGTCATCAAGGACAAAGGGACGTAAATATTGGACCAGATTTTGGGCTAAAAACATCAATATTCAACATATATAACGAAAATTACATGACAATAATAAAAAGCCGATTTTAGCCATTCAGATTGTATATCAAAGAGTACGAAAATGGCAAATGCTGGTGTCTATTTCCCTATCCATTCATAATTTATATAAATTCGAGAGAGAAGTAGGTTATTTTTTACGACGCTTTGTCAACATCTTAGTTTATCTAGCGTCTGAATGAGATGAAGGTGATAATGCCGGTGAAATGAGTCCGGGTCCAGCACCGAAAGTTACCCAGCATTTGCTCATATTGGGTTGAGAGAGAACCCCGGAAAACCCCTCAATCAGGTAACTTACCCCGACCGGGAATCGAACCCAAGCCACCTGGTTTCACGGCCAGACGCGCTAACCGTTACTCCACAGCTGTGGACTCGAGAGAGAAAGAGAGGGAGATAGAGAGAGAATAAAAATAAATAAAGATACCATGGAAGGATCTTGACTAAGAGAAGTCTCAAATTGGATAAACTACAGTTTGTAAAGAAATAGTGATACCACCTCTTGCGCTTTTGTATAATTGTTTGCAGTTTTCATATACAAGCTTCAAGTTCTGTCAGAGAAATGTAACATAAATATGTCAATATGAGATCAAAAATCAAAATACTTGAAGAATATCAGAAGAGAAATTCAATTGAAATTTTATAAAGTAATTAGGGCCTATATGATTCTGAATTCTGGATTTTGACAGAAGAAGAAGAAGAAGAAGAAGAAGAAGAAGACGAAGAAGAAGAAGAAGAAATGAATGAGAGCAACTGAATTGAGATTATTAAGGTACATCGCTGGATATGCTCGCTTGAATAACAAAAGAAGAGGCGAAGATATCAGAAATGAATAAAATATTTTCAAATTAACAGACAGAATAGAGAATGCTGTCCAAACGCCTATAGAATCAGGAGATATTGCACGTCAAGCATGCTCTGCTAAGGTCAATAACTTTCCATATAAAATAGGAAAAACGACCTTAAAGAATATGCGCTACGGGTTCCTTACGCTAGGGGTTACCTCGTACGAGTTACAATTTGGACGTCTATAGAACAGTCGACCTGGTTGGCGAGTTAGTATAGCGCTGGCCTTCTATGCCCAAGATTGTGGGTTCGATCCCGGGCCAGGTCGATGGCATTTAAGTGTGCTTAAATGCGACAGGCTCATGTCAGTAGATTTACTGGCATGTAAAGGAACTCCTGCGGGACAAAATTCCAGCACATCCGGCGACGCTGATATAACCTCTGCAGTTGCGAGCGTCGTTAAATAAAACATAATTTAATTTTAATTTCTATAGAACTGAGCAATACAGAGTGGAAGTAATAGGTCTATAACTGCAGATTTTAACAGTTTATTCCTTGAATAGATTACAACAAAACGTTTTGGTACTATATTAGTCCCAAATAAATATTCTTCTCAGAAAAAAATATGTCCTAAATGTTAACACTGCTTTACTCTATAAGTACTATCCGTACGATTCTTATGATTAGAGAAACTGATAAGGAATTATTTATCTCTTTGCAGATTAAATAAAACGATTAACGTGTGTCGTTATTTCTTGTCATTTGGAGGTCTGGCAACCCTACTCCAGTGCCTAAGGGACGGAATGCTACTATTCCAACCTGAATTTGTTTATGCATTCATAGGCGAGTTGGCGACGCGCTGTTCCCAAAATACGCAGACTTTCAGACTATTTTTCTAATTAACCATGCACTTAATTACAAAACCCATATTAATAGGCTATGTTTATTTTAATGTAGGCCTATTCTGCAGCCCCCTTCAATCTGCATATCTGTTATACTATAACTTTCACTCTGAATAGAAATGGATGAAGGGAACACGTCCAAAGAATGCTCGAAAACCATATCAGAAAACGAACAAAAGGTGAAAGGAATAGGACTTTGACAAGACGAAGAAAGCGATGGAGAGAATAATTTTAAATCTAATTTATTCATGAGACTGGAACAAGCTTTACAGGCTTAATCCTTGTAATATACGTAAATATTAATTTTTTGGTCCTACAGAAAACTGGATTGAACTTCGGCGTAGCTCAATGGTTAGAGCGCTCGGTACGTAGAACCAAAGACCCGGGTTCGATCCCCGGAGCAGGAGTGCGAATTTTTCTCCTTTAATATTAGACTAATTAATCCTTGCAAGATGATCGTAATAAAAATCGTTGCTGTAATGCAGCACTTCTGCACGAAAATCAAATTAGACTGAGAAAATGCTGATACCTTCCAGTCCGATTAAGAAGCGTCTTAGGCAGGCGCTAGTAAGCGGGAAGAGCGAGGAAATGACCGGATGTGTGTGTAGACAAGACGCAGGGAAAACACAGTGAGTCCCTGAGCGGCGACACCGGATGATTGAGGATGCCAGGCTCGCGCGCGACTACACTCATTAAACCCCAGACAGCAGAAAGCGCTGTAATGAGCTACCCTCCCACTCTTCGGAAAAAATAAAATATTAATTTTTCATGTGGAAAAATTACGAAACGGATTTGAAAGCAAGTCTCGTCGCCTGGCACGCCCAGTTGCGGCGTCGTTTATTGCTCCAATAAAAGCCTCGTACTACACAGGTGCGACCGCCTACAGGGGCCTTTCATGTCGCCGATAGTCTCCACGTCCGGTGTGGTGTACTCACTCTCCTCGTGAAACAGACCTTATGGCTCCTTTCCGTAATATTTGCCTATTTTACGTCATCTTCATACTTCCCCCTTAATCCTCTCCATTTAATCATCCTTGTCACTATTACTGTTGCTTAATATGTTTCTTCGTCTTCTTCGCATTATCCCTTTATTGTCATTCTCCTATCACTGTAACATTTTATTTTGATACTTGCCCTCCTTTTCTTTCTCTTCATCCATCGTTGTCTCCCTACTATCTTCGCCTCATCATCACTGTTCTTAATTTATTTTTCATTACACGAACAACGATCGAGAAAGCAAGACTAACAGCGCCCGTAAAGCCGAAAACCCGCACGACATTGTTGTATACGTCGCGTCGTTGACGTAAAGACTGCTTGTGAGTGTTTCGAGACGCCGAGGTTGATCACTCCCAAAGTCCCGAACGTCAAGCAGACTTGAATTACCTACTTTGGCAACCGTTATATATGTATAAACAATCAAGTAGCCTATTTTAAACATCATCTCTACCTTTCAGTGCATAATAATCCCTTCCCCAGTCTTTATTTTAATTACTAGGCCTTTATTAAAAGGCTAGAAATTTTGTTTTCATATGTTTGAGATCAAATGCAATCTCAAGTAAAAATATGTTAACGTTATGTTTTATGTTTCTTAGAAATGCAAATTTATTTGAGAATTTTATTTTCTATTTATATAACCATAGGTAATAGTCTATATAATAGAACCAGAACATTTTTATAACTAAGATACTGTTCTGTTTTGTCTTTTTGTCTCATTTAAACATTTATAATGTTATTTATTTCAATGATGTATATTATTCAAAGTTACGAAATCTTTCCACGCCAACCAAATGCTATTTCGAGAATGATGAGCGAGACTCGAAGCGCACGAGAATGACGAAACGAGACTCGAAAGACAAATGTTTCGGGTCTCGTCTCGTCATTCATTTTCTTCATCTCCATCACCTCATCACCACCAACACGCATTTCTGCTTATCATTCCTTACCTATTGTCATTTTCTACATCGTCATATAATCACAAAAAATAGTATCATATTTGAAAAGAAAATACTAACGTAAGAAAAATTTACGGACCAACTAAAGACATGGATAAAACCTGGAAAATTCGGAGAAATGATGAATTATATAAATTAACCTAAAATAAACAAGATAGAGTATTTATGAAATCCCTTGGGCTGTAGGTCTATAAAACGTTTCTTTTTTCTTATTGAATAATTAAGTTCGCGGGTTTAGGTCTTTCCTATCTCGGTCTGTCACATACGTTAAAAATGTAACCAAGCTTATCGCTAATAAAATGTTCAATAAAGTAACTCGAAGTTTATTTATAATACCATATTTTATTTAACAATGGTTTCATTTGTAGTTCCCACATTTACAGTTGTACAGGCCTACTCAGGTATTGCATCTTGTTCCTTTTTGCGTTGCCTACACTTCACTCTTTTCGACACGTTTACGTAGACTAGGTTTTACCTGTTCGCCATTTTTACTTTCATTATCATCCTGTCTTTTTCGCTCGCGATAAGCACGCGTGTACTCGCCTTGAGACTTTTTCACTTCCATAACAAAACAATAGTTTGACTGTTAAAGTTATAAATTTCAACCTTCCCCTTTGCTTTAATACACATTTCATTTGGAACTGCCATATATCGCCTGATTCAGCATACCCTTATAACTAACTTATGATAACTCCATCTTACAAAAATGTTTAGACATTTTCACAATTCATAAGTCAAATATCCTATAGACGTTTACATGAAGTCTGAAAGACTTAGGTGGGTTTGACAGGCTGCACAGAATGAAAAATGAAATATTAGTTTATTTAATTAATTAAATTATGTTTTATTTAACGCCGCTCGCAACTACCGAGGTTATATCAGCGTCGCCGGTGTGCCGGAATTTGGTCCTGGAGGAGTTTTTTTACATACCACTAAATGTAGTGACATGAGCCTATCGCATATAAGCACACTTAAATGCCATCGACCTGGGCTGGAATCTAACCCACAACCTCGGACACAGAAGGCCGCCTGTGCCATCCAGGGCGACAATATTAGTTAAAGAAGCATACAAATGGAAACCAGACGGAACAAGAATACAGTGCAGATCCAAGAACAAATGGGAGGATAGGATAAAAGTTTTGGAAACAACGAACATTAAAAATTGGATAGAATGCATCCGAGATAGAAAGGAACTAGAGAAAAATTTTTGTGAAGGCTAAAACTTTCAATAGGCCTCTTTGAAGAAGAAAAAGAAGACGAAGAAGAAGAAGAAGCACCATCTTATAATGATAAGCACTGTTTTATTTTTCATTATTTTCTTCTTGTCATTATTACCATTTTCTCTTGACTTCTTAGGTTTTTCGCATCACCGTTTTCGCTTTAAGTTTCATTGTCTCTTCTTCTCGTCACCATAATCCTTATTTTCATCCTCATCATTTAATAAAAATCTTTAAATTAATTATTTTAGGAAAGGAATTGCGGTAGAAATACGGCAAGTTATTATTTTTCAATTAATCGCTATAATCTAACACTAAAGAAATATTTAATATATCTGCCTTAACACGTCTTTCCGTCCGACCTGCTTTACCTTATGAGGCGTTTGACGCAACCCGCCTCGCACGGGCGGCCGGCGGGCCCGAGGCTGTCGCGCGCGCGACACGTCTTGCATGGCTAATGTCACGGCAGGAAGGAAGCAGCACGCAGGACGTGTGGGCCGCGAATCACCCCAACTTCCGTTTCCAAGTGAGACAAATCCCTCACAGGATGTCATCTCCTGCTCACTCATACTTGTGTGCCTTTCCGAACTGGGCTACCTGGCGTCTGACGTAGCCTAACCTTCATCTCGTTACCTAGTGTGCTCTCTCTGCGAGAAGTATGAAATACGCCTCGTGGTCTGAGGTAGCACGTCTAGGACTCACTTTACGGAATCAGCGCTGGTTAGAATACTCCTGGGAAAAGAATTTTCTCATGAAATTTCGGTCAGTGTATGGACCGGTGTCCACTCAACATCGTGATAAATTTGGGGAGCTGCGATAGATATCGAAATTCGATTACAACAATCTCCTATAGCGGCTGGGGGAGGGTATCATCGTGCCAACCACACGTTACTCCCATACTGGTTGGATGATCGTTAACCTCTGCTGAGGAATATGGACGTGAGACCAGCAGTCGGCTAGTCGTTCTTGGATCTTCACGCGCTCCCGCGTCACGAAATAAACGTTTAAATAGGCTAGTGATCAATAAGTTTCATAGTCAGGTCTACATCTTTTTGGAAACAATAATTACTGACGAACTCTGAATTCACTCAAAATTTGGTCAGTTGTAACTAGACTCATTTCACGTAAAAATCAATAAATTAAGAGTTTTCAAACTAATGAATGAAATGAAATGCGCACAATGTGGATAGGATTTGTAGCTTAGTCTTTGCAGAAGTTTGTGAGTGATGTTTTCCTTTCACGGCAGTTTTCGACGTGATATCGTCCACACGGCTTCTGTCACAGTTCACATACACATTCGTCGTTGGGTTCGTGGAATCTCTTGGTGGCACAGATCTTATGGTGAAAACCATATACTGCGTAACGGGTCACTATGTGTCTCAGTTCGTAGTTTGTTTGTCCAGTCTCTAGTTGTCATGGCGTCTGTTTTGTAGAACTTGCTCCAGATGGCGTTCTTCTTTCCTCTGAGTATTTCAAGGGCTTTCTCGTATCATGGGGTGTTCGGCATGCAGAGTTGCATTCTGATATCTTCGATGAAGAAGCTTTCCTTCATTAGTTCGTATGTTAATCTCCGGAGTGTTGTTCTTCCTAATCCTAGTACTCTTTTCATGAAGGATGATTTGACTCGTTTAATGCTTCCCATGTCGCTGATTGTTAAGTTTTCCCATATGATATTTAGTCCGTAGGTTGCTATTGGTGCTATAGCTGACCTAAATAAGGTCATTGCCGTTTTTGTTTCTAGTTGTTGCAGATTCTTGATATTGTACATAGCTTTTATTGCAGCGGCTGCTCTTTCTTGAATGTGGATTCTGTATGATTTTAATGTTGTTTGGAGCGTTACTCCTAAGTATTTAAATTTCTGCACTACCTCAAGTGGCTCGTTCTGCAGTTTCAGGGTGTCTTTTTTTCTTTGTTTGCCGCCGTGTTTTCAAACTAATCAACAACGGTACAGTAAAACGATTATTTTAAATGCCAAAGAGAAAAGAATATGGAATAAATCAGTCGTTGTCTACTTTAAAACACTAATCCATGTTTGTCTAGAGACAGTGAGAAAAATTATAGAAATATTAAGCCGAGATAAACTTTCTCTATAAAACAGTCTTCCACACCCCCAAATAGAGGAGCCAGCGCCCAGCTCCGGGATTAACTCATTCAGTCAACATCGACTAAAGAGAAAATACATGACATCATTGCAGAGGTCTGTAGGTTTTGAATGTGAAATTTAATTGGGAAACTAGAACTGCTGTAACTTGACATTTTATTAGCCGTTAAAACGAGGCAGAAAAGGCCGTATATTTTTTTTTGTCAACCAAAATAGTCTACAGTCTGAAAGTCAAAACCTACTTAAACGAGCATTTACTACCTTCTAGTTAATGCCTACTCTAGAAAAATAACTAAGGAAGGGACTACTGAAGTGCTTTGTATTGAGTGTGGCATTGTTTGGGGCAGAAACATGGACATTACGATGAAGTGAAGAGAATAAAAGCTTTTGAAATGTTGATATGGAGAAGAATGGAACGTGTGAAGTGGACAAACAATAAGAAATGAAACTGTGTTAGAAAGAGTGAGTGAAGAAAGAATGATGCTGAAACTGATCAGGAAGAGGAAAAGGAATTGGCTGGGTCACAGGCTGAGAAGAAACTGCCTATTGAAAGGAATGGTGAACGGAAGAAAAGTTCGGAGCGGAAGAAGATATCAGATGATAGACGACATTAAGGCACATGGATCATATGAGGAGACAAAGAGGAAGGCGGAAAATAGGAAAGACTGGAGAAAGCTGGGTTTGCAGTGAAAGTTCTGCCCTTGGACAGAACACTGAATGAATGAGTTAGGCCTACTGTTTGAAGTAAAATAGAAATACAGACCCTTTGCGCAAAAGCCCATGGACGGCTAATCCGTACAAGACGATTGCTAGACTCACGTCCACGTACCTCAGCAGAGGTGAACGATCATTCAACCAGTAGAGATAACGTGTGGTCAGCCGTTATAGCTGTGTTGTGAAACGAATTTCGCTACTCATTGTAGGTCACGATGCTCGGTGGACACTAGTCCCATACACTGGCCGAAATGTCATGAGAAAATTCTTTCTCCATGAGGACCCGAACTAGTTCTCATTTCGTAACACTAGTCCAAAGCACGACGCCTTAGACCACACAGCTACGGCTAACGGTATTTCAAATATGAGCAGGTAAATACCTAATAACTAATTTCTTGTATCCTATGAAATTTATTAGGCCTACTTTATCTAAGTAAGAAAGCCATTTGAAGTAAATGGTTAGAGGGTATTTCTAATAATCTTCATTCTGTTTCACTTTTTATGAACAGCTCTTAATTTTTTCAGTAAAAATAGCTATGTTCTACCTATGTGAATTTTTCCCGCCTAAACTTATCCGCAAATACTTAATGTGAACAACGGTTTTGAAGAAACATCGGACATGACATGATGAAAACTACTCCCTTTTAGGTCATAGGGAGTATCGAGGTTCCTGAAAATGTGTATTTCCGTGAAAAACTCGAAAATCTTATTCTTGTAGCACTTCAAAACTTTCTCTTTCCATATTCGGATTAAAGAGAAAGTAGAAAACAGAAGAAAATATTATTTGGAGTCGTTGCTTTCGATTGTGTTCGACTAACAGTGGCGAAATTTGAAATTCTTCCTGTACGTTTCTTGCAATAACTTTTCCCTTGCACAACAATGAATGACTATTTGCGACAGTGCCACATCAAACCAACAGCTACTCTATGGTAATTTATTTGTCGAAGACAAACTCTAGTTCTCCATCTTGCGCAATATTAAATATCCTCCATACCATCTATAGCATTACATTTATATCTATACTATTACTACAACGTTGTATGGGAGCAAAGTTTTCGAAATTTTCGTCTGCGGGTGCTAGACGATGAGTGATGGGTCGAGGACTGGAGAATCACGCCTGCGCAGTATAGCTCGCCTGTCGTGACGTCGCGTATGAGTGTTAATTTAGACTCCAAAGAAGGGAGTACCGGACGTCGTGCTGGAATTCTGGAGGCTAGGATGCCTCCAACGACGTCTGTCGTTGCTAAATTTATTGTTCAAGCGACACTAGAGTTTAAATTTCACTGTTACTGTTTATCTATGCATTTATTATAAAGTCATTATTTACATTAATATAAGGGCGCATTGGTTTGCAGCAGACAGGTCTACTGTATTGCATGAACCACCTAAGCCGGAGTTCTCAAATTCCTATTAATCCAAGCGAAATTACTGTGAACGGTGATATTCAGTCGGGATATTCCTGTTTCCCATAGCTAGAAAGTTTACTTGAATTAGGTACTGTGAACAACGGTGATTGTCAGTCGGGATATTCCTGTTTCCCATAGCTAGAAAGTTTACTTAAATTAGGTACTGTGAACAACGGTGATGGTCAGTCGGGATATTCCTGTTTCCCATAGCTAGAAAGTTTACTTAAATTAGGTACTGTGAACAACGGTGATGGTCAGTCGGGATATTCCTGTTTCCCATAGCTAGAAAGTTTACTTAAATTAGGTACTGTGAACAACGGTGATGGTCAGTCGGGATATTCCTGTTTCCCATAGCTAAAAAGTTTACTTGAATTAGGTACTGTGAACAACGGTGATTGTCAGTCGGGATATTCCTGTTTCCCATAGCTAGAAAGTTTACTTAAATTAGGTACTGTGAACAACGGTGATGGTCAGTCGGGATATTCCTGTTTCCCATAGCTAGAAAGTTTACTTAAATTAGGTACTGTGGACAACGGTGATGGTCAGTCGGGATATTCCTGTTTCCCATAGCTAGAAAGTTTACTTAAATTAGGTACTGTGAACAACGGTGATGGTCAGTCGGGATATTCCTGTTTCCCATAGCTAGAAAGTTTACTTAAATTAGGTACTGTGAACAACGGTGATGGTCAGTCGGGATATTCCTGTTTCCCATAGCTAGAAAGTTTACTTAAATTAGGTACTGTGAACAACGGTGATGATCAGTCGGGATATTCCTGTTTCCCATAGCTAGAAAGTTTACTTAAATTAGGTACTGTGAACAACGGTGATGGTCAGTCGGGATATTCCTGTTCCCCATAGCTAGAAAGTTTACTTAAATTAGGTACTGTGAACAACGGTGATGGTCAGTCGGGATATTCCCGTTTCCCATAGCTAGAAAGTTTACTTAAATTAGGTACTGTGAACAACGGTGATGGTCAGTCGGGATATTCCCGTTTCCCATAGCTAGAAAGTTTACTTAAATTAGGTACTGTGAACAACGGTGATGGTCAGTCGGGATATTCCTGTTTCTCATAGCTATAAAATTTACTTAAATTATTGTGAACAACTATGATGTCCAATCGGGATAGGCTAGAAAATTTACTTAAATTATTGTGAACAATGGTGATGTTCAGTAGGGATATTCCTATTTCCCATAGCTACAAGATTTATTTAAATTATTATGAACAACGGTGATGTTCAGTCGGGATATTCCTGTTTCCCATAGCTATAAAATTTACTTAAATTACTGTGAACAACGAATATGTTCAGTCGGGATATTCCTGTTTTTCATAGCTACAAAATTTACTTATCTTTATCACCGGAGCTGAAAGCAACTGTAATCTACTCTACGAGTATCTTATAATTTTTATCAGAATATATAATCTAAAACCTTCCACCAGAACAAACAAAACTAGTTTCAACTGACTTAATTTACAAATATTTAACTGAAATTAGCTTTACGCCCTACTATTAGTAATAAAATGTATGCTACTCTTCTCTTTGAACATAGAAAGTATTTTTTAAAGGAACAAAAGTTATAAATATTTGAACACAAAAAGTAGTCCTATTTCGGTAATAAAATTTACAAATCGTCGTCGTTCCTGCAATAATTCCTATGTGCAAAATATAAAATTTTTCAGTTGGAAGAGAAAACACATTATTTTATTCATCCTATGGCAGCCGTACATAGGAGACTGTGGATTCTTACATTTTCGAAACAAAGAAATATAATTACAGTATATATAGGATATTTTATTATTTGCTGTATCACTATTCAAGGTATTTAATAGAACAAAAATCTGAAGATCGATAAATATGTCACATAGGAGTTATTGCAGGAACAACGACGAAATAAAAAATAATGTATTTTAAAAGAACAACAGTTATAAATATTTGGACACAAAAAATTTGAGAGACATTTTAGGAAAATAGTTGAACATAAAATAACAAAAGTTACAAATATTTACACACACAAATTATTGTTTTAAGTAGTGTAGGTCTGTAATGCATTAAAACATTAATAGGAACGTTTCATATTGTGGGAGTAAATACGTCTACAATATATTTTGCAGTCTCTTGAAATAAATAAAATTATTTTCTGTTACTGAATTTCCTGAAAATCAATCCGGGTATTTTGTGTTCGAATGTTCGGAGTTCTGCTTTAATAATAGGCCTAAATGCCAATTATCTCTAGCAGTCTACGGAGAAAATGAGACCAGAGTCGCGCTTTTGACAAAAAAAAAATGTCACAGGATTTGCCGGGTTGTAACTTGGGACATTTTGATGAGACGTCATCAATAATTCTGAGACGTATCCTATTCCTGACCAGAGATGGGGAAAAATTCCTTACATGTCAGCAGTGTGAAAAGTGTCGCCTTGAAGAGCCGAAGTGGTCGGTGAAATGGTGCTCCAGATATGGGCGGGGTACTGAGTCAGGAATTCGCGACGTATCGGTTGACCAGAGCCAGCGAGCGGCAGGCGGCAAGCTGTCTACGGAGAGGCCCGTCCTGCCGTCTCATATGTATGCAGGGGACGAACAGGTGGAGATCTGGTTCCAAGGCCGGGCTGTACAGTCGGACCTTTCCTGCTTCTTCTTCCTCTTCCATTTAAATCAGTTGGGCATCTGGGTTGTTCGACTCGTTTGCAAAGCCGTCGTAATGCAATTCACTAAGCCTTTTTTTTCTTGTTTATAAACATGCCAGGTAGCATAAATAACATTTAAATTACTAATTCAGTGTTGTCACCGTGATGATTCAATCCAATGCTATTTCTCGTCGTGTATGCTAAGCTATTTCTTTGTGCAATGCGAACTAGTTGTCTTTTCATCTCTGTCACATATTCTTTATTGTTCCTCATCATTATCGCCATATGCTATTCCGTCACAAAAGGAATCCTTCCATTTTGTTCGTGGTCGTCCAGCATCTTAAATACATTATTATATAGATCTATATTATTAATTTTGGTGTCGTTAAATTTATTGGTTTTAATTAATTAATATTATAGGTTGGGGTGGAACTTATAAATCCAACCTTTATCCGTTATTTTTACTACAGAAAAAAATTATTAAAAATTTGTTTAAAAAAGCAGAAAGATTACCCAACTGAATTGTTGTTTAAACATTTCAAAGTTTTCAACATTAAACAAATATATTATTTTATTTTATTAAAATATTTTCATAGAAATTTTAATAACTTTGAAAGGTATATACATAAATATAGAACTAAAAATATGAATTCTCTGCGTTTGTCTGAACCAAAATGTGAAACCAATGCAGCTTTTTATCATAGCATGAGTCAAGGTCTCAGATTATTAAACAAATTTTATTCCAATAATATTTCAACCACGAATCCTCTCCAAATTAATAAAAAAATTAAAAACTTTGTATTGGATTTATAGTTTGGGTTTAAACATATTAAACACTATTCAATCTGTATTCACTCTCAATTTTAATTTTATTTTTGTCTGTATTGGTATCCCCTCCTGAGCGAGTTTATCTTTCATTATATTTATTAACTTGTATTCATTTCAAACTTACTAGCAATAAAAATAAATAAATAAATAAATAAATAAATAAATTGCTTAAGTAGATTATGTTTAATTTTTTTCTGGTATCTATATTTATAGTTGACCTTCGAGGATGTGTCCACGTATATACCTAAGAGATTTAATTCCTGCTGTTTCCACTCTTCTGTCGTCAGTTCTTTCCACCGTTCAATTCTCAAATTTATATGTTATTACAGGAACATAATTGTTTCATTAAATTTAAGCTTTGTACATTCCTGATCTTAATATTTAAATAATATAATATATTTATTTCTACAACTCTTATTTCGTTAGGGTTCACCATCACATTTCTGTATTCGGCCTCCCCATAACCTTGTAATTACAATTTCAATTACAACTTTCATCGACGTGTGTTGTCTGCTTATTTTTCCTTTACTACTATTACTAACATAATACATACCATCTATTGACTATCTACCCTCCCGCCTTGATATTTTCACATCTTTCCAATGATCGCCTCAACACCTCTTTTATTTATTTACGTTGAACTATTTCCTCCCTTCCTATCGTTTAAATTTCCCCTGATTGCACACTATCCTTTACAATCGATTAGCGGCTGTTTCGGTCCGACATTTTCGGTAAACAGACAGATAGGTAACAGATACATGGATACCTGACACTTGGACCACGTTTTTTCGGTCATTGGTATCTTTGGGTCACTGCATATTGGTAATGACTTGTGTGGAAATGGAATTGTAATTTGGCACCACGTGCCCTCCTTCCCTTAACCTTTGGAACAGTCGTGGAAAGATGGTATGGGCCGGATGTCTCCTACGTGGGTACTTAGCCCGACACAATCTGTGAGCTTGTCTACTGTTCCCATTGGCTCATCCGTATTCGAATGTTATGTTTTATTTAACGACGCTCGCATCTGCAGAGGTTATATCATCGTCGCCGGATGTGCCGGAATTTTGTCCCGCAGGAGTTCTTTTACATGCCAGTAAATCTACTAACATGAGCCTGTCGCATTTAAGCACACTTATCCGTATTCGAAAATCAGGTCTGCATATTCCGCTCTCGTGTACTCCTCCATTTCACTAGGACTGATCGACTGGACACTGCAACTTGTACACATACTGTTCTCCAACCAGGAGATAAACCGTGAAAGGAATGTGCTTACTATTGCGTCATCTATTGGAGCGAAGTAGATAGATAATATTAGAGTTATAACGTCAGTTTAAAAATCATGCGCTCTTGTGCATAGGCCTATGTTATTTTCTGTATGGAGGGATTAAAAGACCAGGAGATCAACAGTGATCTAATTTTGTAACTAGGGTAGTATAAATATGTGTGTATCAATGTTATGGTTTGTGCTGTGAGAGCTAGCCAATAGCGATACGAGCACCCACGTGTGTGACCTTATGATATCATATGACATAAACATTAATTCACAGCACAACCCCGTTCCCTCTCATTCCCTGGAGACTTTCTCGTGGTTGGAGTACAGTACGCTGCTGTCTACAGATGTGCATATCAGGACCGACCATGTCCGTTACACATTACACCATCTGTATTGCTTTAGTGTAGTTTCCTGTCCCCACCTCTCAGACAACGCACTGAATGGAATACTGTAAGTAGACAACGTAAACAGCGTCAGATGAATACAGTATGTGTAAGACGTACAGATAAATATACATAAATAAGGTGTACAGAGGAATAAAATTATTTCATTTCCACACAACTATTTTTGCTTATAACTTTCGACTCGGTCATTTCCGGATCAGGGTTCTTGATATCAAATTGATACATGTGCTTTTCCCCACCATCCCTGAAAGTTTGTAACATTAGCCCGGAAACATGCTGTATAGGCTATCCAAAATTTGAAACAAAAACCTCAAGAAAAATTATTTAACGAATTAAAAATTCTTCTTTTTGTCTTTGGTAATCCCCAGTATTGTCTTCGCGTGAGTGCAATATATGAAATTTAGCCTATAATGGCAGTTCCACGTCGAGTGATCCAGCGACCACGGTTTGATCACCGCGGTTCTGCATCTGGGCGGGCGATATGACAGGTGTGCGGTCAGTCGCTCGGTGATTGTTTTGGGAGCGGAGATGAGATGCGACGCGTCTGCATTCCAACACAAGTGGGGTCACCGCGGACAGGTTCTGTGGATTTCACTGCTACAGCCGAGGAGACCCGTCCCGTCCCGTTTCTTAACACCTCCGTAACGTCGGATGCAACCGTTTTCTACAAATTATGAATTAGCCACTCTGGCTGGGCGCAAACAGTTTCTTTCGCAGCTAAACAAACGCGCGAGAATTTTTCTCCGTTCTACCGATTCTTCACTATTAATTCATCATTTCATTCATAAATAGTTTTCTGCGCAAGGGCAGCATTTTCCAATGCTCCGCAAACGTCCCATATATAGACTACCTTAATGTTGTCTATCATGAGATCTTCTTCTTCTGCCCCGAACTTTTTTCCCCGTTCACTTTTCCTTCCACTGCATCCTTCAGTAGGCAGTTTCTTCTTACCCAATCTCTTTTTTCTCTTCCTGATCAGTTCATTCTTACAAACAGTACTCAATTCTAATCCTTCAGCGAATGTGTTTTTGCTCTGCTGACGAATTAACACTCTATTACATTAGCCAGTTCTAAATTAATGGCAACTTAAAAACTGTGGGTGCTACTCATAGACATTTCTCTAGCCCGCGCTACGAGCGTGCTAAACTAGCCCCGGCTATCTACTGGTTACTTGTACAGGATTCATATATCATATCATATCATATCATATCATATCATATCATATCATATCATATCATATCATATCATATCATATCGCTAACACTCGTTTATGAATACGAAAAACGTTAGTTCGCTGATCATACACTGGAAAACTGCGTTAAGAAAGTCTATGAATACGGCCCTATATTTTTACGCAGTGAACTTAAGATAGAAATGATTAAACTTTATTCGGGGTAAGATGGTTGTTGAAAGTCTGCAGTTACTGATTCTTGTTATACATAGGCCTACAGTCCGCAGGGTGGCTCCGAGACGCCTACGCGCTGCCCAACCAACTGGCCCGTGGTTCGATTTCCGGCTCAGTCTACAAAAGTGGTCGCAAAAATTGAAAAAAATTCATTTTTTTTAACTACCAGGCTAAACCCATTGAAATATCAAACGTTCGCAGTTTAAGCAGGTGTAAGAATAGAGTTTCGTAATTTGTCGCTCCCTGCACGAATCTGCAGGGAGAATCGCAGGTCATAAGCATGAAAATCGCGTCCGCTTTCGGAGGAAGGCACCGTCAGCATTCGATAAATTACAAGACAGTCCATTAAGCATTACCGAGTCCGGGATTCTTGCTTTCGTCCGTACAGAAAACAGAAAAAGAAGAATAAAGCAATAAAAACAAGACAACTGCGGACTATGTCAGGGTACACAGAACGCACCCAGAACATCCGGCGAGACTGTCGCCCGGACACCTCTCCGGGTGAGCGACTACAGGGGGCATTAAAATGTAGGCGCCATAAATGTGTAAGGCGAGAAGATTCTGTACTCGCTGCCTTAACATCATTACGGTAGGTCCACGGGCTATCCGATAATTAACTACATGGCCATAGCCCACTCTAAACTTACAGTCAACATTTACGTAGAAACATAGGCCTACAGCTCTAATTTCGGTTAATATTTGAAGTCACTATTTAAATTATCTTAAGGACAGAATAACACAATATACTGTAGGGCCTATATCTACTTGGTACAATTTGAAGCTTTGCTTCCGGAGTACCGTTAGAGATGATGACATTAGTGTTTTGGGGGGGGGGTTATTTTACGACTCTGTATCAATATCTCAGGTTATTTAGCGTCTGAGTGAGATGAAGGTGATAATGCCGGTGAAATGAGTCTGGAGTCCAGCACCGATAGTTATCCAGCATTTGCTCATATTGAATTGAGGGAAAACCCCGGAAAAACCTCAACCAGGTAACTTGCCCCGACGGGATTCGAACCCAGGCCACCTGGTTTCGCGGGCAGACGCGCTAATCGTTACTCCATAGGTGTGGACCTAGTGTTTTGTTTTCAGTGGTATTGGGGTATGCAGAAGGATACAAGAGAAGAACCAATTTCCGTCTAAGCTAAACTTAAAATAACGACATTGGCAGTCCCACAACAAAAAAATGCTGCAATTATGAAAACAAAATAAATAAATGAACACACAACTTAACAGCAACCGTTCCAAGCCATTTCATTAAGGCTAAAATTAAAGCTAGGGCAACAAACTCTGAAGAAGTGGTAACAATTACCACCGCAGTGTATTTACGTTACATAAAAGCCACTGGTAAGGCTGGTTCACAATAAACCGGGAATGGAAGCGACAACGAGAACTGAAATATTGTTAAAATGTATTTAAATGTGAGCATTCACAATTAGCTATTGTGAATGGTCATATTTGAATAAATTTATTTTAACAATATTTCCGTTCTCGTTCTCGTTGTCGTTTCCGTTCCCAGTTTACTGTGTTCACAATTAACTATTGTGAATGCTCATTAAAATACATTTATTTTAACAATATTTCCGTTCTCGTCGTTTCCGTTCCCGGTTTATTGTGAACCAGCCTTTACGGCTTATTCGTTTGTACGTTGTAGATGGGATGCTTTGTTGTCTTAGGTAGTGGTTGATCAGCGTCATGGGAGTTTCACCTTGAGCCTGTCCCTTGTTAGGTCAAAGAAAGAGAAGCCCACATATGAATTCTTAAGCGTTATAATGTACCGTGTATCAGTAATTAGCAGTAGTAGTAGCTGATGGTATAGTAGGCCTAATATTAAAACTCGTTATTTTAGATACCTTCGAAGGGGAAGTAAATCAGGTAATGATGATTTATATAACTTAATCATAGTTCGGAAAAGACCACCAATCTGAAAAAGTAGTATGTTAACAAAACTTATCGTCATAGGCTTATCTCGCTACGCCAAAATTAAAAATTAACTGTTATTTATTACTTAGTAACTCTATAGGCTAAAGACGTACAAAATGATTGTGATAGCTTATGAATATTATGTCCAACTCATCTAGTTAAATAAATAAGTAAATGAATCAATAACTGAACAAATAAGTAAATATCTAAATAAATAAGTAAATGTATAAATAAATAAATAAATAAATAAATATTAAATCCTGTTTAAGGGTAAATGAATCAAAATCAAATAAATAAATACTTGACTCTGTTTAAGGGTAACTGAATCAAAATCAAATAAATAAATAAATAAATAAATACTTGACTCTGTTTAAGGGCAACTGAATTAGAATCAAATAATTATGTAATAATAACTTTCCGTACCTGTTCATAAAATACAAAGGTAGTTAGTAGTAATTAGAACTGTATCGGTATATTTCTATTATTTCAGCGTATTAAAACTTATTAAAATTAAAATATTAAATATAAAAATAAATGCATGACTAGTGTAATTATCTCCAAATATTGAATCAAGTGAGTTCAAACTTCAGCAACGAGATAGTTAAATACATGTCTAGAAAACCATGTAAAGTTGAGAACCTAGGAAAACATACGAAAAATTTAGATGTTTATACCTTTAATTTTCAATGTTAACATTTTTATTTAGTTTCGATATCTAGTAGTACTGATAAAGATCTATAATGGGCCTATGTATTACGTCTATAACGAATAGTTTTGTTTTATAATGAACTGATCCATTACTACGGAATAAAGAATAGATGTATGGCTACCAATTTATGAGGAAGAAAACAGTTAAGGCTGCTTCACAATAAACAGGAAACGGAAACAACGAGAACGAGAACGGAAATATTGTTAAACACATATATTTTAATTTTATTTACGTTCTCGTTTCCGTTCCCGGTTTATTGTTTTAATTTCATTTACTTTCTCGTTTCCGTTCCCGGTTTATTGTGAACCCGCATTTAATAAAATAAAGGCTCATCGGGAAACTCGCTTTGCAGTATCTTAAACTGGAGTCAATTTTAAGACAAGAAAAAGTGTTTGAAATGGTGGAGTATACAGTAGTCTAGATAATCTATATATAAATCTTCTCTAAATCAAATGATCAACGCCATTGTATAAAATATTTCTTTATGATTTCTAACATCCTGTTCAGAATATCGTTCTTTCTTCTTCCAGTATACTGTGGATATGACTATGCTGTACAAATACTGCTCTATTGAGATGGTACGGGACTGTCGGAATAGAACAATAGATCGTTACTGGGCTATCTAGTCGCCGCCCCTTCAAAATCCTCAGTCTTAAAAAGAGAACGCCTCGGGATTGCGGATGTGATCAGTATCAAAAAAGATACAACCCGATGACACCTATGGAGGCAAGATGTGTAGCTACACTGAAGCTTCTTTCAAACATCTCAAATAATTGACCATTACTTTAATAGACATACAATAATCATTTAGACATGTTTACATCCTACATTCAGCTGTCACTTCATTGCTAAGCACCAGTAATGCTACATACTGTACATCGTATAGCAGTTGGTGTGATATCATCTCTTGGAGGTGTACGACAGGTTTAATGTTCATCTACATACTAAACAGATTTACCCCGTTGTAATTTCAAGGGCTATTAGAAAAAGAGTCAATAAAAGGAACTCGAGACGGATATAGAGGACCTGAGAAGCTAAACAAGCTGTGCTCAAGTGGGCGGCGCAGTTTGACTTACACTACTAGAGGGTGTCTGGAAAGTGTCAAGCATTACACCGAACCAGGATGTGTGTGCACCGGCCTTCGAAAACGAATAAAATATAACAATACAAGTAAAGAATAGTGTGAAGGCGATTACAAGCGTGGAATCTGAAGTCGCCAATGTAACAAGGATCCCGGATGCGAGACTTCGATGTTTACATATTTCAAATAGGCTCGAACATCTGGACGGACTGGGACGTGAGTTATACTGCCTTCTAAGCAGATGATGGGATCCCCATCCGCAGGTGCATTGTCTCGTCTATCTCCTTATCATCTCTTCTCAGCTTCTCTCTCGGAAGACTCACCGCTTAGGAATTGCGGCATTTGGCCCCCCTGCTCTCTCTCCCACAGTATCCAACGAACAAGGAAGTGCGGGCGAATCTGCTACATCGGCAAAGTGGAAATTTTCCGCTCGTATGCATATATCGGGACATTCTTACGTTTATTATTTTTATTTAAGCATTATCCTTTTATATCTCTTTCCCTTACGCTTCTTCTCTTTATGTTGATACGTTGTGCTAAATGTTTGAATTTTTTTTGCGCTGTGGAATGTATACAATAGGTACAGAAGCATTCAACATCTCGAAACTGCGTATCGACTTCACACAAAGGGCAGTAGCCTATCTCACTTGACGATATGCCTCAGAGGAAGAACAATTCGCATTCCCAGTAAAATAGTATCGTAACTCGAAAATTGTGATTTGAAAAGATAAGCTATTTCCTAGTAAAATATTATTGTAAAAATATTTTAATAATTAGGTACCAAAACCTTTGTTAATTTACTATTTTATTATTAGAATTCACACCTCTAACTAGTAAAACAGCATTGTAAATGATTTACAAAAGTTTCTCCGAAATCAAATTGTATTTTATTTTTAAATTTATCATTGTTCCGTATTCTCTCCACAATCATATTTTATTTTCATTTAACCTCTGCTTTGTATTCTGGATCCTAGTGGTCAGCCGTAGATTTCGGCCAGATGTCCAAAATTGTGTAATATATGATTTTCGACATGACATTTTACTGGGATTACGAATTCTTTGTCTGGTTAGTGTAATATGTTACTAGTCATCGATGTGTGCAATGGAGGGAGAAAGAAACTGATCACCTTAACCAATTATCTCTTGGCTTAGTTTCCTCATGAGAGATGTCTTATTGCTAACACGAGGTTCAGATCTGTCTCCGTACAGTTGACTAAACAACAGTTCCCGTATTATATCTCTACCTCTGTGCAACGTCACAATTTGCGGTGAGGGGGAGAGAGAGAGAGAGAGAGAGAGAGAGAACAGAAAGTTACAATGCTTTTTAATGTTCTGAAGCCAAAGACCAAGATAAGCCACTTGAAATTTAGCGGCCACTTACCGGCAGAGTCATAATAAAAGAACTGTAATGCTGCTGCTTTATTGCTTTTTGGAGGTGTTTCTTTGCTGGAGGTTTCGATATTAAATATTATATTTACCATTTTTTTTCTGTTTGTTTTTGAACCGTTCTTTCGGTCAATGTCACCGCACAGTGTACCCGCCATTATAATAAATAAATAAATATTTACCATTTTGATAATTAAACGATAATTTTGAAACATATCTTTTTTTTTCTTTGTCTTTTTCGTACACATACAAATATTTCTTATGCATCCTCCTTTATTTATGTGTTCGATAAGTTGGCTACAATACTTATTTTCCACATAATTTCCATTCAAATTTATTGCTTTCCCGCGGGTAAAAGGCGGTCAGAGCGTGGTACCGACCACACCACCTCATTCTAGTGCTGAGGTCATGGAAAGCATGGGGCTCTACCTCCATGCCCCCAAGTGCCTTCATGGCAAGTTACGGGGATGCCTTTTACCTTTTTTTTACGCCCCTATTTGGTAGAGCATGTTTGTCGTCGCGGTACCATTATGCTGGTCTTCCTCTCAGCCACGTCTTTACTTCGGCTACGGTTCCTCGCCATTTTTGTGTCGCTTTCCGCGGACCAGACAGGTGGAAGTCAGACTGTGCAAGATCCGGACTGTAGAGTGGGCGAGGAAGAACAGTTCAAGGTTTTTTTTTTATCTCTTGATGGGTGTGCAAGCTTATGTGTGCCGACTGCTGGCCTCACGTCCACATGCCTCAACAAAAGGTAACGTGTGGCCAACACTATAATTCTCCTCAACCGTTATAACTAGCTTACGAAATCAGATTTCCCTATTCACTGTAGATTCCTAAATTTTTCACGGTGCTGTGTGGTCATCGGTCACTGGTCGAGATTTCCTGAGATAAAGTCTTTCTTGAGAACCCGAACCAGAGTTCATTACGTGTCGTTAGTCTTAGTAAGGCGTGACGCCTTAGAAACGTATTTACGGCGCAGGACCGTCAAATATTAATCATTTAATAAGTATGAAGTTCCTTTACATTTCTTAAGGGGTGCAAAATGATTGGGCATTTAGAGAAGGAAAGAAGAACATTATCTGCTGGTTCCTTGGAACTCTATCATGTGAAATTTCATTCCTAAGCTGTGTCTGTTATAAACCTCACAAGAGTGAGATCGGAATTGGTTAAAGGATCCAGTCCTTGAAAGTTAATGAAGGCTATGACAGTGACGACAGTAACAATGATAATATTTATATTAGCTTTTGCCATGGGTAAGTCCATTATGTCTATCGTGCTTAAGATTTGTTGGTACATCGCACTGACACTGCAACTAAGATACTCCCTTTTAACGCCTCTTACACGCAGAGGTTGCAAGGGTCCTCATGCACTAGTCAGGAAGAGTGACATTCAGGGAAAATGAAAGAAAAATTTTCATATATACACGTATACTGTATATCCATTTATTTCGGAATTAGTAATTAGTGAAACCCAATATTTTTACAATTTAATCTTTTTTGTATAAGTATTAGCAGTTCTATGGGAAATAATACCAACATAAACAGATATAAACGCTGCAATTTTATCATCAACAGTAAGTAGGTCTAGACTAGAATTTATGTTTACAAAGTCGTACAATGTGTTTTGCTATAATAAAATCGTATGTTGCATTTTTGTCTTTAGCCACCATTCGTTTGGTGGTTCGAATGTGTTGCATGCTTCAGGGATGGCCATTTTCATGGTCAAGACAAATGGTAATATATAGGGACTGTATTCTGGCCCAAGGCGTACGGAGTTAAGGTAAGTTGTTCATAGACTAGATTGACGTGACGTCATATTTGACGCGTGACACAGCTACTATCAGGGAACACTTGCATATTGTTTGTGTTGCAGTTGACGTTCTATTCATGATTCAAAACTAGACATCATAGACTGTTAACAATGCATTATACCGATAAAGACTAACACTATGATGATCTTTCCTACATTTTAAATTATTTGTTAATTTATTTAATTGACTTATTTTTACTAGTAGAGATAAGACTATAAGGCCTTCTCTTCCATTCAATTAGTATAAAAATACAGAGAAAATATAACAGTAACAATAATAATAGTAATAATAATAATAACAGCAAAATATAGATGTGTTTAATTACATGTAGCCTAATTCCAAGAGTTAAACAATTACAATGTAGTGTTAAATAAGATAATATGGATCCAAGGAATGATATTTCATAATGGACGATAGGCCTATATTAAAAATAAATATTCTAGAAAAGTTACATTTGAAAAAAAAATCATATTCTAGAGACGAAAAACAGTAAAAATAGCGTATATTGTAAATATTAGTGTAATTGTTAAAATGGTTATCTTTTGCTCTGCCCAACTTGACCAAATAGGAGTCACATGAGCGGACAGAAGTATTTCGCTTGCATAAAAACTCCAGTAATATTTAACCTTGCAGCCTCCTGGGACAAAGTATACGGTCTCTAATAATGTACAGCTCGATTCAACATTATTAGCCCCTGTCCTTGGTTGTTTGGCTAGTGAGCAAGCTGTGTGTTGCGTCATAAGAAAGAAATTCAATCACAAATGTGTGCATATGAGGGGAAGAGGAAGAATGAAAATAATAAATATGCTCATAGCTGAGGGACACTCACGTCAAGAAAATATATATCATGACATTGTTTAATCAACATAGTGGTTAGTAACGGGACGTGTGGAAGAATATTCAACAGACATAGTGGTTAGTAACGGGACGTGTGAAAGAATTAAAACGGGGTGTACCGCAACATGATAAGAAGAAAGTGTTGAGTTATGACTTCGGGGCCTGACCTGTGTGACCCAGCCCGCCAGTAGTGATGAATAATTCGCTCTTAGTCTATCTGCTTAATTTCTGCAGGGGCCAAAATCCCTGAATCAAGCTGTAATATCCACATTCAATGAAGGTCTAAATGCTTTTATTTTTCCTTATAAAAACACATTCTTCCCCTGCATTAGAATGGGGAATTATCAAAACCAATTTTGCAATTTCACTTAGCCTCTTATAGGCTATATTAATCCCGTGTAGTTGGTGATTATAATAAATAAATATTCAGGAGGTTGTATCGTCGCGTTGAAGCATCACACTAAACCAGATTTCGCAGTCTGAAGGCTGGCAGCTTCGGTTCTTGCACGCTGTTATTTGCGAAGAACGTACCGTTCTGAGAAAACGTTTGGAGAAAGCCATTCGCTGATAAGATTGGCGTTTTTGTCAGGCGTGCATGTTGTCACTTTTCTTTGCGGTGCGCCTGCAGCATTACGCAGATTAATAACCTTCAATTAGCGTTACTCTCGCCCCGGGGCTCCCGGTGCATGAATCAGCGCCCGGGTCTTAAACCCGGTAAAGCAGAGGTTTCCACTCGACCACCTGCACTCGCATCCTTGTTCCACGCGACGCTTGCTTCTCACGAGAGAGATCGGAGTTCGATTTTCGGCAGAAGCTTTGCGATTTCTAATGGACAAAACAACGTCGTAGAGAATTTCCACGAATATTTTAGTATTCTTTTTCATTTTATTTCACCGTTACTTCGTGATCACATCTTTGCTTAATTATATATTATCACCTGCAGTTGAAGAATTCATCTTTGTTTACAAGAGGCTGGACCTTGAGAAGTCAAAATCATCGGGTCGAAAATCTTATACTGGTAGGTTACTTACTGTATTGTAAAGGAAAAACTGAATTAAAAGGTGTGCACTCAGTGTTGGGTTCTGACGTCTTGTCAGCCCACTTGAGGTATGTGGTTATACAAGGAAAATTGAGCCGGTGTCGGTTATAGTTCCTGGGTAGCTCAGTCGGTAGAGCGTTGGCGCGCTCAGCCGAAGGTCTCGGGTTCGATACCTGGCTCCAGAACAATTGTTCCTCGATACTATTTAAAAAAAATAGTTGTAAATATGAACGATAAATCACAGAAAACAGTTTCGAAAAACCTCACAAAACCTACATTTTCGTAGGCTGTCTGAACACACGTGCTTGACATAGCTATTCGTGATTTTCTTCAGCAGTCAGACTTTAGACGACATACTGAATAGTGTCTTCAATCTTATACTATATATTATACCGGATTACTATTCCCGGAGAGAGTGGAGAATTCACAAGAATATTCGAACAGTAGTAGAAGATACAGTTCGTAGGTACTTGACATTGTTATTTTTTGGTGATTTTATTTCTGAACTGTAGTGTTAGGCGTGACGTTTCTGGTTTGTTTTAGTTAACGGTAAGTAGAGAGTATTAATAAAACGAAACATTTGACACTACCGTACAGATCTTTACGTTTCTTCTTCTTCTTCTTCTTCTTCTTCTTCTTCTTCTTCTTCTTCTTCTTACAAGGATGAGATGACTTCATCTGTTCCGATCTCTAACATCAAACTATCTCTCACTTCCCAATTGGCTGATAATTCAATACATCTATGGGTAATCCATCTTCTGTGAGCCTATCAATATGATCTCTCCATCTTCTTTTATTCTCCTGTATCCTTTCATTCACGGAGAATATATATTTTAATCCGCAGACCTAACTTATTTATTGTTACATTTATCAGCTTAACTTCTTATTTTATCAGCTTTAGTACCACTTACGTATCCCATATATTTCATTTCCGCAAACTATACTCCTATTAGACTATATCTCATTTTGTCGTCTTCTGTGTTTCACTACATCAATATAAGAGTAGGAGAGGCCATAACTTTATAAAATTTCATCTGTGTTTCTTTCCTAATCTTTCTTCTTGGTGTTCGTTCTTCTAATTGCTTCATAAATGGTTTGAAATTTATTCACCTTAATTTCAATCCATTTGTCAAATTTAAAACTTTCTGTGTTGTTTAAAGGCGGGCACTTGCCTTCCATCATTTACTCAAGCGCCTCCGTCTAGTGGACGACGCTTCGAAGTTTGTAGACTAGGTCTCTCAGCTGCCACGAAGGCAATCACCCTAGGAGACGAACTGCATGACACAGTATGATGATAATTAGACCTAATATAGCAATGGTAGAGGAAACGAGAGTAACCTAGCCTACCCCGTGAAAACCTACTACCGTCTTTGCCCACCACAAATTCCAGTTGGACTCGGTGGGATTCAAACCCGGGTTACCAACTCTAGCTAACGGTGCACCAATTTAAAACTGTCACATCTAGATATTAGAAGTCCATGATTGTACCGGTCACTTTTTCCTTTATTGATTCATGTAGACCTACAAACTTTTCCAAACGGTTTCCATTTTTTTTTTGTGCAGATTTCCTTCTTACATGTAAATCTCCATGATTGTACCGGTTACTTTTTCCTTTATTGATTCATGTAGACCTACAAACTTTTCCATGCGGTTTCCACTTATTTTTGTGAAGATTTCCTTCTTAGATGAAAATCTCCATGATTGTACCTGTCACTTTTTCCTTTATTGTTTCATGTAGATACAAACTTTTCCATGCGGTTTCCACTTATTTTTGTGCAGATTTCCTTCTTACATGAAAATGTCCATGGTTGTACCGGTCACTTTTTCCTTTATTGATTCATGTAGACCTACAAACTTTTCCATGCGGTTTCCATTTATTTTTGTGCAGATTTCCTTCTTACATGAAAATGTCCATGGTTGTACCGGTCACTTTTTCCTTTATTGATTCATGTAGACCTACAAACTTTTCCATGCGGTTTCCATTTATTTTTGTGGAGATTTCCTTCTTAGGTGAAAACCTCCATGATTGTACCGGTCACTTTTTCCTTTACTGATTCATGTAGACCTACAAACTTTTCCAAACGGTTTCTATTTTTTTTGTGCAGATTTCCTTCTTACATGAAAATGTCCATGGTTGTACCGGTCACTTTTTCCTTTATTGATTCATGTAGACCTACAAACTTTTCCATGCGGTTTCCATTTATTTTTGTGGAGATTTCCTTCTTAGATGAAAATCTCCATGATTGTACCGGTCACTTTTTCCTTTATTGATTCATGTAGACCTACAAACTTTTCCATGCGGTTTCCATTTATTTTTGTGAAGATTTCCTTCTTAGGTGAAAACCTCCATGATTGTACCGGTCACTTTTTCCTTTACTGATTCATGTAGACGTACAAACTTTTCCAAACGGTTTCCATTTTTTTTTTTGTGCAGATTTCCTTCTTACATGAAAATCTCCATGATTGTACCGGTCATTTTTTCCTTTATTGATTCATGTAAACCTACAAACTTTTCCATGCGGTTTCCATTTATTTTTGTGCAGATTTCCTTCTTAGATGAAAATCCCCTTCACAACTGCAAGTCCATCACTAATCTCAAGAGCACCTACTGGTGGTCAAACCCCGCTCTCTTTCGTGATAGGGTGACAGTTGACTTGGCTACCGGTGGTTCTTCAGTGACGATTCATTAGAATGAAATGAAGTTACCGCCCATGACCACGAATTTCCATCTTTCGAAACTTGAATAGACTGTGGGATTATTTGTAAATTGAAGATAAAGAAAATGCCAAGCCGGTGAGATAATGATGAGGGAAGGTGGGTGGGCATCGGGCACTTATTTCTGTCGATACGTCACACTGACGATGGCCCTCACCTCGACCGCCCGATGCTGTAACCGCCGCGTTTGTCCTGCAGACGGATTCTACGCCGGGTGACATCACACTCTTGCAACGCGGTGCAGCGGCCAGGGCATTATTGCAATTATCATTTCGTCCTTAACGAGTATGACGCAATGACAACTGAAGGTGGACACTGGCGAGCGTGCTCTGCTCGACCACAAATTGGGTCGCAGACTTGCGCGGAGGAAACCGAAGTTCGAACCCCGGCTATCTGCGAGACGCGTCTGCGACAGCGATAGCCGACTGTTTAAGTTCCCTAGAATCAAGTTGACTAATTCCTGACGAATTGTAAATGCGGCAAGAATAGACACAGTATCATGTCATTGTATTACATTCCGGGTCTTTTTATTTATTTAATCTGGCGGAGTTAAGATCATCAGGCCTTCTCTACCACACCACCGGAATAGAAATGAGGACCGCTTTTGCAAAACTTGCTAACTGCAAAATTTGCAAAATTGAGATTTTGGTGGATTAGTTAACATAAAGCAGGCCTCTACACGATGTTAAAGTTATCTTAGTAAAATTGAATTATGTCTCTTCATTATAGTGTGTCAAAGTGTAATAATTGCACCTATAACCTATTTGTCTTCATTCAGTTTTTTCTCTCTCCTGTAAAATTTAGTTTTTTCAGTTAGCAAGTTTTGCAAAAACAGTCCTCAAATAGGCTTATACAAAAATACAAATGCAGAGAGGGGAGAAAAAGTGCAAGTACAAAGACAAAATCACCATAGGCAATACTAAACTTAATGTAATATATTCGCTGCCTAATATATTTAATGATTATTGCATACCTAAGTGTAAAACCTAAGCATTTTCGCCCTATTAATACATATGTTAGTGGATTATAGTGATTTTCTAGTTGTCAGATTGAATTTTATTTTGCCAGCTTTGTTTCGAATTTCGGTACCGACATACGTATGCATATCTTGTGTATACGTATGTATTGTTCAGATCTTGTGTATTGTGCAGTATTTTTTGCAGATAGTATATTTTGAGAATAATATTAAAAAATCTTAATACAAGTATATAGTACGTACATTACACCCTAGATCATATATACCCAGATTGCTCGGCCTTATTGGCTTTGACGGTAACAACTTTTGTCGGGTTTACTATGCTGCCGTCTAGTTGTTACATAAGGAGTCACGTCGTAACTCCCACTTGAATTGCATTAGCGACTGTACTGCCTTCTCGTGTTCGTTTACAGCGGACAGGTGGCGATCCTGGCGGTTGTTCTCTTCAAAGTGCTACTGATTTTAACATAGAGATGAGCAATCTATAATATATGACATCTGGAATTACACTATGAAAGCTTAGCAGTCTGGCCAACGTACAAATTTCACCACCAATTTCAATGTGAAGAAGTAAAAATGATTCAGGTGCTTGTAATATTTCGTGTTCAATTGGAATAATTTTTATGTCCTTTTGTTAAGCGAAGTTTGAATTGTTTAAATAAAGTTCAGTAGGCTACATTTCAAATACAGTGATTTGTTTCGTATAATATATATATATATATATATATATATATATATATATTAATTAACACTGTTTTGCGTATGAATTTTACATGCACTGCAGGATTGTAGCGCACATAGAAGGCAGTGGTTTTCATCGCAACTCTAGAGCAGTTATCTAGGTTGGCAACTCTGAATTCAGTAAACTCAACTTTCTATCGTGGTTTTCATTTGCTGTAACTATGAAAAAACACACCATCGTGCAAAAAATAATATTTTACATACCTTATATAACCTTCCAAAAAATAAACTTTTTTTTTTCATTCTTTCTTAAATATTTAAAGAAAATCCAATTGAAATAACGGCCTAGGAATTTCAAGCCGAACTGCTTATATTAATTGCCTTAGTATATTGCAAACACTGACCTACGTTCCTCCGACATTCAAACAGCATCTCCAGTTCAATTTAGAAGAGTTTCTAAGCCTAATGGAAAGGTGTTATTAAAGCATTTCTTATAAGGCTATAAAATTGTACCATTAGAATCTTACGTAGTCGAATTTTACTTTCTATCATCATTATCATCTGAAAACACGAAAGGTATTTATGACAATAATTTAATCCAGATAGTAAAGTGTTGAAATTACACCTGAATATAACCATCGCTTAATGATAGGGAGTTCCGAAGGTGAAAGTACAGACAATATAAAAACAAGTAGCAAGCATCGGAAGCGTATCTTCAGCTTCTCACATGCTACGCCTTTATTCCTAATTAAGATGCTTTGTACGTATGCGCACTTCTTACCAACTCAATTATAGAAGAAAAACGATTACGGTACGCAAAATAATAAATAATAATAATAATAATAATAATAATAATAATAATAATAATAGTTCTGTCGAGAAGTCATTATAGAAGTGACATAAATCTCTATATCTCTGCCAGAATTGAATATGGATCTGTTGGATCATTACTATTCAAGAAAAATGTCAATAGGCTACCCTTTGGATTAGACTACATTTTACACTTACAGTATATACATTTTCCTTTTTTTTTTCTTCCCTTATTTCCTTCTTTCTACCTTGCTTTCTTTTTTTCTTTTACTTTATCTATTCTCTTTGATCTTTCTTTCTCCTTTGTATCTTCGTTTGTATTTTCCTTTTCTTTTTTCTTCTTTTCTTTCCATCCTCTGTTTTTCTCCTCTGTACACCTACGTTTCTTTATATTATCTCTCTTCTTTATTTATTTCCTTATTTGTATTTCTCTTTTATTCTTTCTTCTTATCTTACTTCCTCTATTACACCCTGCTCTCTATTTTTCTCCCATTCTTTCTTTCTGTCTCAGTTTCTTCTTCCTTTCATCTTTGCATACTTCTTTCTTTTCCCTGTCTTCTTTCTTTCCTTGTATTTCTCATTTGTCTTTTTTGTATGTTTTTCCTTCCTCATTTGGTGACTTTATTTTTCTGTCTTTCTCATTTTTCTTTTTCTTTTTGTATTTTTATTGTTTCTATACCCCATATGTTTCTTTCTTTGTATTCCTTTATCGATTATTTATTTCTGACAGCTCGCTGACGCGAAAGAGGGGAAGTAATAGGAGTAGTGGGGAGAGCTCCGAAATAGAGATAAGGGCGAGCGGTCAGTAAAGGATTGCAGTACAGCTTAACTGTACTAGAAACATACCGCACGCATGACATCCGATCGCTCTGAAGGCAAGCGACTGACTAACCTAAACACCCCTTGGCGTAACTAAATGGACTCGCCTGACCCAGGCGCACATTGCCGGCGATTGTCAGGACTAAATAATCGTACTGTACTCTTCTTCATTTGTATTACTCTTTTCTTCATTCTTTCTTCACAACTATATTTATCCTTCTTACTTTCTAGCTTTATTTCTTTGTATTTCTCTTTCTTTCTCTATTTCTTTTTATCTTATTTCGTCTTTTGTCTTTCTTTATTTCTCTTTTGTGCCTTTCTTTGTACATCTCTTCCTTCAATCTTTGTACCGTCTTTCCTTCTTTCTTGCTTTCTTTCATTTTGGATTTAGTCTACTTGTAGTAAACGCTGATACAAAACATTTCTTTTATAGGCTTTCATACAGTATCTCTCTGTTTCATCGTATGTCATTCTTGCTTTTAGTTTTGGTACCGGTAAAGGTATCCCCTAAACGCACAATGAAGGTGCTTGTGAGCTCCATGCTTTAATAACCTCGGCACTAGAATGAGGTGGTATGATCAGCATCACGTTCCGACCGCCTTCCACCTCCCCGAGAAAGAACCGGTACTCAATTTGATAGGAGGCTGAGTGAACCCGGGACCTTCCAGCCCATGGCCATTTTCTCTACCAACAGAGCTACCTGACCTTTTTGTATAGGTCTTCCTTTTTTCTGTCTTTTCTTTTCGTTTCGTCCTTGCTTTCTCTTCTTTTGTTTCTTTGCTTGCTGAGGCGCTCTCGGCCTTTGTATCTATCTAGTCTAGTCTTGCTGGTTGGAATACAAGACAATTAAATAATAAAACAACCCTGCCATGAATCGTTATGATCAGGATGGTAATCTACGTGTCGAAGTAGTCAAGTGACAACACACACTCACTATGTTAAACACAACTATTTATTTTGAATAAACAACCCAACATAAATTCGTAGCACAGAAAATATCTTCTTCACAGAGTAACGTAAACCAAATCCAGCTAATTACCTTACATAGGTAGGTACTTCCCCACGCTGGCATCCATCTTGTCATACAACGTTGACATAACCATCACTCAGCACACACATAGCCGTTACATACAAATTGGCCACCCCTCAAACGTCACACAACAATGGGTGCCTTCATTGTGGATTTCATACTCTTCAAATTCGTTCTACTGCAAAAACTAAGTAAAACGTAAGCCAAAACCAACTCACTGAACTGCTTGTAGTTTGTGGTAGGCTTTTAGTTATATCACAGCTAGAGAAACGATAATCTGAAATAAAGAATACCGACCAGTATTTAACCAGAGTTGACTGCACGCTAGTCAGTCAGGAAAATGAATGCAGTTCAAGATAATAAGTACATCCCAAAACTCGCCGCAAAATTCCACACGAGTATCTTCTGCGATACACTCGCAGGTTCCCACAACACCGGGGACTATGCAGATTCTAGTAGACTTATCGAACCCAGTTCGATCCCCGGCCTACATAGGAGCTGGTGCTCACCACAACACACATCCTCAACTGCCGGCACACATCCGACCTGAAAGAGTCCATCCACCAGACTGACGCTACAATCGAAATGAAACTTGGCATCTCTATCTTAACCAATCAGAAAGCGCTATTATGAAATATTTACTTCTCCCTCGATCTTAACGAATTAGCAAACGTTATTATAAAATAATAACTGCTCCCCAGGTTTCAACTCATCACAGGTTATAGGAACAGACCCAGAGAAAACGGAAAAAAATAGAAAGATGAGAGAAGGTAAGCCATCTATGAAGATTAAGAAGAACTAGAACAAACAGAGAAAGGCATAAGGATAGAAGAAAAGGAAAGAAATGGAAAGGAGAAACTGACGTGCCGAAATATAAAGGGCACATTGCTTTCTATCTTTTTTCCTTGCTTATGCATTTCGAACTTGCGACAACTCGGGCTTTTGTCCTTTCGAGCAGTTCAAATAATATAAATTTCCGGACTCTTTTGTAACAGCACGATGGAGGTCCTCCACTCGAGACAACATAAAACGTCACTTTGATAACAAAAATTCATGCTGGTGATGGGATTCGAACTCACAGTGTTAAAAGTGAGGGCCTCAGCAGTTCCTTGCACCGCGCCTGTTCTTGCGGCACATTTCTCAATACTAAATAATGTACCAATTAAAGAAGAAGGCTGCGAATTGACGTCTTCGTTGCAGACTAGACAAATTGTAGACTCGTGTGTCGGGCGGTCGGTCGATCTGTCAGTAGTATTTTATTTAGGAATGGTTCTGCAACAATTGGTATTGTTGTGTGGTCTCGGGATGAGAGCGAGGCCTAATTGACGTGGCGTGATGCGTGGTGTTGCGTGCAACCTGGCTGCCGAGGTTGCTACTTATAAAGCACTGTGTACACGTCACAGATCCTAATGGGACTGCCTGCCTGCCTAGCCTGCACCACAGACACAGAGCAAACATCAGCGGCGGATTCAGCAGGATCCCCAAAATCTCTCTTGTCCGCCAAAACATTGCTGTCATTGCTCTTTCACCTTGTCATTCATCACACCACGTATCAACAGCTAATCCACAATAACTTGTTAGACTTTCAGCGGACAACTTTTTAATTGGTTATTTCACAACGCTTTATCAGCTGCTGTGGTTATCAATCTTCTAAGTGAAATTAAGGTGATATTGCCAGCGAAATGAGTCCAGGGTCCAGCGCCTTTAGTTACACAGAATTTGGTCTTAACGTGTTGAGGGAAAACCTCGCTAAAATACCTCAACCAGGTAACTTGTTCCAACCAGGATTTGAACCCGCAGTTTCGCAGTCCGATATGCTAACCACTACTCCATGCAGTGGACTTCACTGAACAACTGGAAATATTTGTCCGTGGATAACGGTAACATTTCTATTCTTTTATTCTTGGATTCATCCCTGCAAGTTGCTGTTGAACGTACGAGGAAAATCATCGGTCCAACGCAATTTAAACAGAAGTTGAAGACAGGCCTTTCTTTTCTGCTTTCTGTTCCAAAATATATTTTCGTTCACACCTGTGGAGTAGCGGTTAGCGCGTCTGGTCGCAAAACCAGGTGGCCCGGGTTCGATTCCCGGTCGGGGCAAATTACCTGGTTGAGGTTTTTTTCCGTTGTTTTTCCTCAACCCATTACGACCAAATGCTGGGTAACTATCGGTGCTGGACCCCAGACTCATTTCACCGGCATTACCACCTTCATCTCATTCAGACGCTAAATAACCTAAGATGTTGATAAAGCGTCGTAAAATAACGTACTAAAAATATATATTTTTTCTAGGTAAGTATTCCTAAAAGTAGGCCTACATCTTTTAACGCTATGCAAGCATGTTAAAAACTTACTGTTATAGCGTAGCGTGTAAAAAGTATTTTTAACACTGACTTTCAACTGTTTGCACCTATTTTCGGTTATTTCCCATCAGATGTCACATGGTAGCAATCGCAACCGATCAATAAAGAGGTTCAAAGCCAGACAACGTTTGGTTAAGAAACATAGTCAAATTAAATGAATTACTTCAAAACTATTGGATTGAAAACCATAACTTCTTACTACTGGTAACACACTTAACACTTGACAAAATTGTGCCTTCGTCTGAATGAGTGGGTAGAATCTTTCTGCTGTACTTTATATTGCACTATTCTTCAAACCTGTTGGGGGATTCATCATACCGCTTCCTTCATATTGATTTTGCTGGTTGTAATTCCACTGTTACTCTCCCTGCAGCATCTGTTAGTTCTTCCAGTTCACTTTCAAAATCACTTTCAGACGCGAGTTGGATTGTGTTTCATAATTTATCGTCAGAGGTCATTCAATGCTATATCTGTCATGTCGATCATTTCTGTAAATAGCACTTCATAAATTTGCTGCTAGGTCTCAATTCCACCGCTTAAAGTAAAATATATAAATAAGTAATTTAGGCTATATACTCGTACGAATATAGAACAGCTAAATAAAAATAGTGTACGACGCACGTCATGTTAAAATGATTTTATTTTGTTCAGTCGTCCGTATTAGCCTGGTGTAACGATCCCAATAGAATAGGCGATCCCTTTGGTCTCCCCTGATGGTGGAACCTGTATGTAGTTCCAAAACGTTGGAAATAATGAGTTCCAGGACACGGTGGAATACCCAAAAACCAATTTCGACCATATTTACCCTGAAAGCCTAAAAACGGATAACTTATAATGCTAAAAACGGATAACTTATAATGATGTAGACTGTTGGTCAGATTAGATGTTTAGCAAGACCCAAAAATAAGCTCGGTTAATTGAAGACTTCTGTTTGAGTGATGTGTGTATGAAATATTTATGCTTTTCTACACTGAAAACTTATATTTTAAGTTCAAATTTCCACTAAATAATTAATCTTTGAGGACACATGGAAATAGGACTGTAATTCATTCTTAGAACTTCTTACGGAAATAAGATTTAGAGCTCCTTTATTGTGCAAGTTTCGTTTACAGCACACTATGAATGTGTAGTAAACAAGAGTCCCTGTATATATGCTACTTATGGACAGTCGTGTGAAATTGTTGCCTACATACAGGTGGACTCCCGTCAAGACTCGCTCCAAATTTTAATTCCGTTATCTGTACAGCCTTTGACACGGAATTTGGTCGCTGTTCTGAGACTGTCATACTTCGGAATAGCTCGGGAATCATCGTTGCCCTTTTTACAAGCGTGCATTTTACATAGAGTCGAAGTCCGGTCTTTGTAAGAGAAGAAAAAGCTCTATCGCCAAGCCATAAAGGCTCCGTAGGGAATATGTCGTTTCGTGACATACAGATAGGTCGCTGCTACGACTTGATTTCATCCTCGGACATCGATGCTTAATATTTCCCCGTGTGAATCTCGCGTTAACCCGAACGACACTTAGAAAAATTCACGCTACAGAAGAGCGACTATTTTCCGTGTCAAAGAGTTTAGGCCTACAGTTCCAGAAAAAAAAATGACGCCTAATTTTACTAAGTTCCAGATACAACTAATGCGCATGTGCAGTAAACACGAGCGCTGAATATATGCTACTTGTGATCAGTCGTGCGACACTAGTTGCCTACATACAGGTGGACTCCCATCAAGACTCGCTCCATTTTTTTCTGAAACTATACATAAAAAGTTGTTTGAGACTGGTGAGAGCTACAATAACGAGATATCTGCACAGGGTTTATAACATTACTATTTCCTGTACTATTTTTATTTCATGATTCCTTGATTAATGTTTTATCGATGTAAAAAGGTAAAATCTGTGTATAGGATTACGTCACTGAAACCTATAGAAGACCAGGAGATAGAGCTTTCAAACACAAGGATCTAGTGATGTGATTAGCACAACGCTCCAGAGCTTTCAAACACAAGGAACTAGTGATGTGGTTATCACAACGCTCCAGAGCTTTCAAACACAAGGATCTAGTGATGTGGTTAGCACAACGCTCCAGAGCTTTCAAACACAAGGATCTAGTGATGTGGTTATCACAACGCTCCAGAGCTTTCAAACACAAGGATCTAGTGATGTGGTTAGCACAACGCTCCAGAGCTTTCAAACACAAGGATCTAGTGATGTGGTTAGCACAACGCTCCAGACCTTTCAAACACAAGAATCTACTGATGTAGTTAGCACAACGATCCAGAGCTTTCAAACACAAGAATCTACTGATGTAGTTAGCACAACGCTCCAGAGCTTTCAAACACAAGAATCTACTGATGTAGTTAGCACAACGCTCCAGAGCTTTCAAACACAAGAATCTACTGATGTAGTTAGCACAACGCTCCAGAGCTTTCAAACACAAGGATCTAGTGATGTGGTTAGCACAACGCTCCAGAGCTTTCAAACACAAGAATCTACTGATGTAGTTAGCACAACGCTCCAGAGCTTTCAAACACAAGGATCTAGTGATGTAGTTAGCACAACGCTTCAGAGCTTTCAAACACAAGGATCTAGTGATGTAGTTAGCACAACGCTCCAGAGCTTTCAAACACAAGGATCTAGTGATGTAGTTAGCACAACGCTCCAGAGCTTTCAAACACAAGGATCTAGTGATGTGGTTAGCACAACGCTCCAGACCTTTCAAACACAAGAATCTACTGATGTAGTTAGCACAACGCTCCAGAGCTTTCAAACACAAGGATCTAGTGATGTGGTTAGCACAACGCTCCAGAGCTTTCAAACACAAGGATCTAGTGATGTGGTTAGCACAACGCTCCAGAGCTTTCAAACACAAGGATCTAGTGATGTGGTTAGCACAACGCTCCAGAGCTTTCAAACACAAGTATCTAGTGATGTGGTTAGCACAACGCTCCAGAGCTTTCAAACACAAGGATCTAGTGATGTGGTTAGCACAACGCTCCAGAGCTTTCAAACACAAGGATCTAGTGATGTGGTTAGCACAACGCTCCAACAGTCTTTTTCGCTCGGAAAAGATTCGAAGCCATTGTGGAAGTTGATGGAACGACAAGCCAGCGATGTGACTATTTATGCACTCTTACTAAGTATAAAATTAAAGCGACAGATATTGAACATGAACAAAATTTGTCCAAACTTGAGATAAAAGACTGTGAACTTACGACACATTTTCTAAAACATGCGCCAACAACAAAGTTGATTCTTTATCTTTTAATTCAAGTCAATAGGCCTACATTTTTATGACTACTTTAGAAATATAGACTGTTATTAGAGACAATGGACTATCTCAACTAGGATTTGAAGAGTGAACGCTGTTCCATACGAGTATACATTGTAGACAATACAGAATAAAAGCGACTTCAATTGCATCCACAGCAGAGGAAATACCGTGTTCCGCCACTGACCTAGTCCAGCGCTCGCGGCAGCCCCCTTGTTGCTAATATTTCGCCGACAAGCGGTTCTACTACCCATCACCAGAACATTTAACTTGTTATATCAACAGGAGAGAGGTGCGAACAGCGTAGCGGAGGCCCCCGCATCCACCTCGCATTGCCGTACGGAGGCTTTGACCTGTCCACGTTTTTACGAGGGATCGCCTCCGGGACCGTTTATTCTTGGAAACAATGTTTAATATTTCTCCAAGAACTCCTCCATCCTCGACCTGTCTCAGTATTCATGCCGGTTAAAACTGAAAGGAAAATTGCATTTCATAGTAGAACATGATGCGACGAAATCCATCTGAAGTCATCTAGATTAGTCAACCACTTACAACACAGCATTGATTCTATATGAAATGCCAGAATCGAGAGTTTGAATCCCGTTAAAGATATTATGGATGTTGGTTTCCTTATCGGTATTATGGAGTCGCGTGTTTGAAACGAAGGTCTAACTTGTTTAACCACGCCCAGTGACGCCACTTCCCCTCTCTACGGTGGTAAGAGCGCCGAATTTGCGTATAAAATTAGTAGCGCCGCGTGGCCTCTCAGTAATATCTCGGCATCGAGAGCAGCTACAGATCTGAGCTATCACTCGTTTGATTTGTAATCGCAAGTTCTGCAATATTAAAGTTATAATAGACACGTACAATACACTTTGAGTGAACCGTAATGAAAAATTTCTTGCGAGTTGCGACTGTTTCGGAATATCGCTTCATATGGTGGGAAAATATATTGCATGCCATTCATTAATTATTTTTCTTATCATAAACCCACACTCTCCATTTATTATCCGAAAAGAATGATAAAACAAACCAATACAAGTGTAGTTTCATTCCCGACTCTTGAGTGACGTGTTCATTGTTCTGGTGTATCCCTCATACAGCGCAGAATGTGTTCCTCTATATTTTGAGATATATATACCGTTAATACACATGCACACACTTTATAGTTTATGTATGTGTTAGCCCATCTTCATTTCTTGTATATGAAAGTTCTTAAAGCCTTCAATTAACAGAGGCATGGATTATATTACAGCATTTCTGCGGTTTATAGACTACAATGTTATTCTTTATTTCCTATAGAAAGTTACAGGACTGAATTTCTTGGGAATACTGAATGATAATTTGAAGTCAGTCATTGTCTTGAACACAGCAAGTCACATTTAATATGGAAATGATATTTCATGAAAATATTTGATTGCAAGATTTCATTAGTAAAAATTGCAATTATAGGCCTAGGTCTATATTATGACGGAAGCAACAGCTGTTAGTTGTAAATTGTTGCACTGCAAGATTTTCGTGCACTGCAAGATTTTCGTTGGGGAAATGAGAAAAGCAACGATTATTCTCGATCATTGGCGAAGTTCAAATTTCTGTAATATGAAGACAAAACCCAAACAATCGGGATTCCAATGTAAAAGTTAATACACAGAGATATTATATAAAAACAAAGAAACATAAAAAATAATACAAAAACTTTATACAGAGAATTATTGTAAATATCATTTATAAACAGATGTTTATTTTATTTCTTGAACTAACTGACGGAAAATATTGAAAATTCAGCGTACATTTTTATTATGGAATCAGATCATAGATATCCAATTGTAACTCGTACGAGGTAACCTCTGGCGTAAGCAACCCGCAGCGCATATTCTTTAAGGACGTTTTTCCTATTTTATATGCAAAGTTACTGTCCAAATTTCACGAGAGGATCCCTGCGAGGGCAGTATGGTCGTTGCAGGGTAAGAGGAGAAAGTAAGCCAGTAACTCAGCGTTCTTGAAGGAGCAGGTGGATGGGATTGATGTCATTGGTCGGCTGGTACAAACAAGACTCAGTCAATGGCCGGCCGGTTCAGTGTCGGGGATAGGTTGTAAGAGTGGGGGAAAACTTGCATTCCTTGCTCGGATCTTCTCGTGAAATGCGGACTGTATTGACCTTAGCAGAGCATGCTTGACGTGCAACATCTCCTGATTCTATAGGCATTTGGTCACCCATGAATTAGATGATCTTCATCCTAGACTAATACTGTGTTTTAAACCGTTGTGAAAAATGTTCGCTCTTTTAATGGCAAAATGAACGTTCCGTCTAATATTGTAATTATAAAAAATGGTAAAAGTGTATTGGTTTATTAGATATGTATGGTTCTTTTCCATTATACAGAAAATGTGTTTAACTTATTCATGAGTTTACGACAATCTATTATGTGCATTTTCATATTTTTAAAAATGAATATTGGAAAATTAACAAATAAGAGCCTTTGACCCGACAAACAATTTTATATTTTCTTTTCGCTCTCCTGATAAGTTAGTTTGCTCATCCCTTCGCTAGGCGATAAACTTCGCCTGCTTCTTTAGCATTCAGGAACAGAATTATGCTTAGTGCCGACGCGGATTTTTTTCACTTTCTTTTAAAAATCCATCTCTCTCGGCCTTAAGAATTTTGAGCCCTAGAAGTCGGATCCAAAAGCAAGCATGGTTATCAATCGGTCATCTAGATCGAGGCAGATTAATGTCAAATTAATAACTATTAATTACGAAGACGAGCGTTGCTTTGGACACGAGAGAAGGGAAATAGACGTCAAAGCAGTCGATGTTTTTGCAAATCAATGCGGTGGCCAGTCCATCTGTCGGCACCTGATACAAAGTAAACAAAGTGCTAGTGATTGAAACCTCCGAGGAGAAAAGAAAAGAAAAAAAGAGGGAGTCGGTAAAAAAGGACTAAGATGCATGGAATAACTTATAGAAACTGGGTCCCAGCAATTTAAGTCGGTAGCCTGTGGAAGATCTTGTTGGGAGGAATATTCAATCAGAGACTGCGACACCGAGCAGCGAGAGAAATGATCAGCACAAAGCAGAATAAAAAAGGATAATATTAAAAAAAAAAAAGCGAAAACTGCTTTGTGTGGCCTTGTAAACAAGTATAAAGTCTGTTTGAGTCCGATTGTGAGGTCTAATTACGTAAGAGAGAGGAGGAGGATACAAAAAATGAGGAGTGATGATGGATCGGGGAGTATGGCAGTCCAGTCGAAGTGAAGCAATCAACTTGGAATTCTCAGTTTTAATGAGGGCTTCTTACACACGAGATGCAGCCTCATAAAGCCGCATCTATTTTTATTAGTGTGTAGTAACATGCTTTCTGAAAATGTTGCTTGTATGTATAGCACGAAATTTCTCAGATGCTTTAACAACAACTTTGTTGTATGGACCAGTTCTTGCTCAAAGCAGAATTCACTACACAGTTTTTTATTTTAAGTTTTATTGAATAAAACTATGGCAACGCATTCTTAGATAGATTCACTGGATTCATAAACAATTTGACATTTCGTATCTAGCATATACTACATACTACATATTTTTCAAACTTCAGTTTAGTGGATATAAATATTAATCGATTTATTTTATTGGTTCTTATGTTTGTAATGTCTATAATATTTTTAATTATTAGACCTAATATAATTATAATCTTATTAGGTTGGGATGGTCTAGGTTTGCTTTCTTATTGTTTAGTCATTTATTATCAAAACGTTAAATCTTATAATGCGGGTATAATTACTCCTTTATCTAATCGGATTGGAGATGTTTGTTTATTAATAGCAATTTCATGAATATTTAATTTTGGTAGATGAAATTATATTTATTATTTGGAATTATTAAAGGGTAGTTTTGAAATAGAAATTATTTCTTTTCTTGTAGTTATAGCAACTATAACTAAAAGAGCTCAAATTACATTTTCTTCATGACTTCCTGCTACTATAGCATCCCCTACCCCAGTATCTGCTTTTAGTTCATTCATCGACTTTAGTTACTGCAGGAGTTTTTTTTATTAATTCGTTTTAGAGTTTTTTTTAGTGATTGGCTAAATATTTTTATTTTACTTATTTCTGGTTTAACAATATTCATGGCAGGTTTGGGAACTAATAATTTTGAGTATGATTTAAAGAAAATTATTGCCCTATCCTACTAATATGATGCATGAACATTTTTCAAGCTTGTGAACTTGAAAGTTGCCTGTATGTGAAGAATTGAAGACAATATTACAAAAACAGCCCCAGTCATTTTTAATGAAATTGAGTTAAGGACACATTTGCTACTATTTTTAATGTTTATAGACTCCAAAAACGGCTCATGTCAAGTGCAATAGACACAAGGATAAAACACCAATTGTACGGAAATAGCTGACATGTGTTATTCTTTTATTTTTTTATTGTTATTTTGAAAAATAGCAATTTTGACAAGGGTTGTTTTTGTAATAATGTCTTCAATTGATTTGTAATTTTTTACTACCGTCTCGTTTTAAATTCCGAAACTATGATAAGGTGTAAAAGGAGTAATTGTGAATTAGTATTACAGGTGAGATCGAATTATCTCTGCTATAAAAAAACTTCTCTATACCATCTGCTAGGAATCACACCCTGTATTATCACTACCACCACTACGACATTAGAATGATGCTGTAACTCTATCGGGATAAATTTCTGCAAGTTTAGGAATGCCAAGTACGGGATTATTCAAAAGTCAGGAAATATTATTTTATTTTTACAGAAATTTATGTTTAAAATTGTTTCACTTTTTTGATATAACAAATGAAATAAATAAACATCATTTCAAGCTATTCTTGAATGAGTTAATGTGTGTGTTTGGCAATTCATATCAGGTAATAATGACTTTGCCCATACAAATGCGAACTGGCATTATTCCGTGTTATTATGAATAAGTTATAATAGAGACTGTTCCAGTACACTGCGAAGATTCAGTGTGTAAATGGATTGAGATATTGACCTTACAGTTCGTCGTCATTGTGGAAGCTTGTAAAAAAATTTAAGAGACCAGTTCCGCGGCAGATAAAAAACTTTAAGATAGACAAAATTCCGTAGAAAACTATCTGAATGCTGCGACGATCCTATTTTAAAATTGGTTTATATCTTAAAAACTGATTATTTTAGGAAGAAAACTGTATTGAGTTTATTTTTCTATAAACTTTCTAACAAAGTTAGAGGACTTTCAAATCTTTTCCGACTTATGGATAATCGTATAGGGTATAAAGAGAGTAGCTGAAAAAATATTAACTAAATTTACGAAAATATAGGCTACATTGTTAGCATGACTGATATCAAGAAACGTTTTAGCATGTTGTACGTACTCTAGATTGTCCCCCTAAGCTTTTGATTGTTTTTTTTTCATATTAAATATCTATTAGTCACTTAATTAAAGAAAATATGGAAAATAAATGAAATAATGTTGTTCTACTATTACAAACGTTCTTTACAAATAGCCTACAGAATAGCGAAATAGACACAGGAGATGTACTTTGTTTCATTTAATTTATTAGTCTGATCCAATACTTTGGGTTTGCCTTGCGACATACCATAGCTCACAATAAAATTTAAAATGAAAAATTATATAAGTTGGTTTCAAACAAAAGAGATTAAGACATAAGAAAAAAATAGAACCTAGTACAATTTAAATTGGGTGTATACTATAAAGATGATGGCAAAAATATCTCTACAGAAAATTTTATTATGATAGTGACGATAGCATCTTGAAGATCTCTCGTCAGCTTGTATTTTTCCCTCCACTTTACAAAGGTTTTCGGAATGGTATCTCTCGCTCCGAAGAAGAGACCGGTAACTGTGATTTTTTCAATGTTGTATTTCTCTGATAGATAGGCCTACTGAATCGTAGGCTCGCAGATTTTCTTTTTCTCTTCGTTCACTTCAGGTGGTTGAGTGGCTGAGATTCCAAATCTGATCGTAGGATCAATTATTTCTGCTGTCTGTTTATTCCTCCTTTATAGCCTAGCTATGATATCGATCCTACTGTTGCTCCCACTATCAGCAATACAATGAACTTCCTCATGAACGTCTAGATTTTTAATCGAAGTGCATCTGCGATCATAGAACGTATGGTATTGTGACGTTTTATTCTGAGTACTCCTCCCTGTGGGCAACTCCCAAGCACATGTGGTAAAGTTTCATACTCATTGCAGTGCCTACAGAGGGTTGTGCCTGTTTGTTTTATGTTTTGTTCCCTTCCATCCAATAATTAGGTCTTGTCTATATCAGCTTAATTATAACTCTAATCAATTGCCAAATAATGTTGCATAAAGTGTTCTGTAACTGAAAGCGTCATAATAAAGAACTAAGAAACTGTCTTGTCGAGCTATTGAGATGACATAAGCAAGTTGCTACGCCTGATAAAACGTATTTTGTTGTTGTTAAGTCAACTGTCCGAAGACAAGTCTGAACCTCACAAGTGATACCAACATGGCACCACTGATGAGGTAACTAGCCAGGAGATAAATAGGGTAGGGTGGCCAGTTCCTTTCCCCCTAAAGCGTAGCCTATATTAAGCTTTAATATTCTGGAGACCTTTCTCCGTTCATCACAAGTATCGAGAGCTGACAGTGTTACCTTATTATAAATTATGCGAACTTGAATTACAAATGCACAAGGACTCGTCCGTTGCATCAGTTGCTTATCCACTCATGTTACAATTATAAAACCAACATTAGACATTCACAACTATGTTACCAGCCAAATACTAGGTACAGGCCTATTAAAACTGACATTTTAAACCAGTAAAATAGCAGAAATGTCTAGTTTTATGATCAGAATGACAAGATCACTAAACAAAACAAATAAGAACAAACAAAAGATAATTGTACTATAATTGCGTATAAATAATAACACTAAAGTGGAGAAGGTCGACAGGTGATCGTATCCGCGTAAAGATATGCAGCATAGTGAAGTTATGGCACCTGTAGACTTTGTTCCATATTATTCAGCATGTCCGCCGCCTCAGCTCTGTGGATTATGTACGTGCTTACCATCCGTGATTCGATTCCCGATTCGATGTGGGCAATGAAAGAAATTTAAAGAGTATCTACCATCCCAATTATCTCCGCAGTGCATATCAAGGGGAAGGCATTTGTCACTGTTGATAGTGATCGGTCCGTCGGATGGGGATGTTAAGCCTGGCGGCCCCCTTGGTGCTATTCGATAGGAGTAGGCTACATTCCGGCCCCGGGTTCCCCCTCTTCCTTCCCCACCATCATCATCCCCATTCATTCCCTACACTACATTTACACGAACACTTAACATACACTCACCCTAGTACACGACATAACTCTTCACAAGTACACATCATGCATAACGTGGCCCGCCGAAGTGGTGTGGAGTTTGAAAATGGGTCACAGTCCTGTCATCTATCCGCAGTATTCGAAACACGAATCACGCAAGTGAAGTGGGTAGGCATTAGAGACACACACACACACACACATCATCCACGGGACTGGATGTCTTAGTTATGTGCTTCGTGTGTCACTTCGGCGGTGGACCTGTGCCATGCTGACCACCACCAAGAAAGCCCGCAATGTGAACCTTTTTTTTTTCTCACTGTTATTTGTACTCGATTTAACATCTTTGCATCTTTGCGAGGATGTGAACTTGTTTGCAGTGTCTGTTCAAAGATATAGTTCCCTATCATACAAAGCATTGGAGAATGGTTTGTTTCCAAAGTCTGCTATTTTGCTCAAAAACATATTTTGACTCAATGACACAATAAACATATTTCTTTTGCCAATTCCTGCTATTTGCCACTGAAAAATGAGATTTAAAATAAAATGATTTATTTTCCGAAACCTTCAATTTTTCTTTTTTCAGGCCAAAACCTATTACCTTATATTTTAATTTAAAAATTGTTGATATACTATGACATTTGGTATACAGAATTATATAAAATATCTGTGAGATAAGAATAAACACGCATTTTTTAAATTTAAAAGCCAGCAATTTTTCTCCTTCCTGTAAAAAGAACTGAAAGTGAAATAGGTTGGGAAACAAACCATTCGATTGTAGTTGGTGTTGAGAGAAGGTAAACATATAAAGAAAGAAATGTATCATTATCACGTAACAGACATATTTCTCTCCCTAAACATGGTGATTTGAATATGGTAGTTGTCTAATTTTAAAATCGTTTCATAGCTTAATTCACTGTAAAGTTACAGTCTTAAGTTCTGAAACAAGATGAGAAGAGATGTCCATTTACATAACCGTGTCTTAATACTGTACAACACTGCCACAAAGATTTCCCATTATCGAGATCATTTCCTTGATAAAACACACAAACCGGAGTTTGGCAGTGTTTGTCTGTGGCGTGCGCGCCACCTGCTAGTAGTAATACCAAACGTCTGCCAGCCGACCGGCCGGTCGCGGGGAGATGAAAGACGATGTTTGGGTATGGAAATGTCTGGACTTGATATCGTGTGTTTTCTTCTTTCTGTCTGACCTAGAATCCAGCGGCAGTGGAAGCAATGATTCCTCGAGACCTCCCCTTCCCCGCTCCTCGAACCAGCTTCTACTTAACATCGCCTCTGATTCCTCGAATGGCGCGCGCTTTACGGAGAAACCAATTTGCATATTATACCGCGTATTCGCCCCCTTTCCCTTCCTCATGCACAGTCGCTTATTGACACTGCATCCTGTTAGAAATCAAGGTGAAGGTTGTTGTGGAAAATCAAGACTATAGTGCCGAGACACTCAAGCAGACGTGGGAACAATTCACACTTCATCGCCAGACATTCCTCGTAAGGGAAGTGAATCCGGGCAGCTACGAGTCGCTGTCACTTGTCGGCCCTCTGACAAGTCAAACTCTTGAAGATTTCTTTATAAAGGGAACCGTGATTCAATCTGAGGAAAATCTATATTCAGGGTGCAAATTAACGGGGAGGGTGGGGGGATCCCCCCCTCGTTGGAAAGTTATCCCCCTCTCATAAAATCATATTAACATCCCTGCCAGGGATAACTTCTATCCCCCCTCACAAAATATAATTGTTTTAATAGAGTATACTTTATAATGTATAAAGTAACCAAAGAAAATAATATTGATATATTATTGTAGTTATCATCACCGGTAAGCTGACAACAATCAATAACTTAGGAATTACTCATCTTATCTTAAGTCTGCTCATGGATATGACTATTATTATGATCAAGATGCAAGACAAGCAACTCAGTGCGACCAAGCGTTGAGCCGTATGTAATGAGGATAATAAAAGTTTTGTGTATGGTATTCCCTATCTAGGATTCTATCCCCCCCCCCCCCTTATCAGAAATCTTAATTCGTACTCTGTCTATAGGCCTACTTAACTATGTGCTTATTTTTCGTATTTCCTGCCAGAGATTCGATTACGCCTGAACTTTCATTTCACAGATTGTCCACCTGTCTGAAATTTGATAAATAACTGAATAACCGGGAAATATTAGGGAATTCCGGAAAAAATCCTGGAATTTTATTCCTTCTTCCTTCAAATTAATATAATAAGATAAGATATGAGATAAGTTAAGATATAATATAATATAATATAATATAATATAATATAATATAATATAATATAATATAATATAATATAATATAATATATAATGGTAATAACCCTAATATAATAGTTTAAATACTTAAATTCGGTTGATATAACAATACAGTACATGCATTTGTTAATACTGTAACTTTACTAATCGAAGTAATTTTTTTACTAATCGAAGTAATTTTTGCCGCGTTTTAAACCAAAGAGTACAGAATATATTGGGCATGACCATACATATCCTAGGCCTACCAGGCCACCATTAAATGAGGAAGAACTGTTACCACAGTCTAGTATATACAGTCAAGAAGCTTGAGTTGTGAGGGTGCTAGGAACAATAGACTGTGCCGGTACTATTTCGCATTGTCTGTAATGAGGCGATATTAGCGACCCTAGTGGTTAGCAACTATCTATGGATGCATATTTACTACGTATTGAGCTTCGTGACTGTATATACTAGACTGTGCTATTACATTGTATTAAACGACATTGAGCAATGAGGACTTTAGTAGGTATGAATGAATATGGCGGAGCGCGCATTCACCAGCTTCGGTTTTAACAGTAATATTGCTATAGGCTGTTGTTGTTTCATAGCTTCACTTTCTTCTCTATGAGCTTGATTCTATAATCATTTCATTGCAGTTACTTTCACATCTATTAGCATTTTATATAGAAATTAATGAGGCAAATGGATAAAATGGGTATATGTTTAGTGTTATATTTCGTCCTATGTGACATATTTATGGATTTTCAGATTTTTTCTCTATTAAATAATTGAAATAGTGATACAGCAAATAATAAAATCTCCTATAATGTAATTATATTTATGCTCGACCATGCCGAAATGTAGTAATTATACACCTGGTAGCAGCCCTTTAATGGACCTCATTATTAAAGTACACTTATTCATTAAAGTTCAGGTTTTCCACCAATCAGAAAGCAATATGAAAGCGCAAGTATCGATAATTCTCGGATATTCAATCGAAATGGAAATCCAATACTGCCGCAGAAGGTTATGTTCTATTATTATAATAATTAGAGTTAAATGTAAATAATATTCAAATAAATTCAATTTGTCATCTCGTTTTTCAATGTCTAAATCACTTTCCAGGTTATATCAAGATTAATGTTCATTTTACTCTCTAGATTATATCAAGGTCAATGATATTTATTCCTCGGAAAAAATCAATACTTTCGCGTCTGCGCACATTTCACAATTTACGAGATTGCACAAGGTCACGTCCGCTCCCAGTCAGATAAGAATAATATGAATACTTATGAATAATTTCAAGTTACAAATATGGTCGAGCATAAAAAGTCGTATGAAACTTGCCTATAATGGTAATTAAGACGTTCCATAATGTACTATTCTTCGTTTCGAAAATGTAAGAATTTACAGTCTTCTATGTACGGCTGCCATAGGATGAATACATGTGTTTTTTCTTCATACTGAAAAATTTTATATTTTGCACATAGAGGTTATTGCAGGAACAACGAAGATTTATAAAATACAATTTGGAGGTTATTTAATGGATAGCTAATTTATTTCCAGCTCCATATTATTAATTGCAAAGTTAGGGAAAAAATGATTTTGTGTCTGGGAAACAAGGAAATCATATGGAAATATTAAATAGATATGGGTTGACACTGTTTCACCGTCACTCCCTTACTACTATATCGGTTCTCATTTGCCTCTTGACTTGAAAAATAAAAAAAATTGTAACCATTTGTCGCATTTGTGAGAATAATTCACAATATGTCGCGAGGCATTTTTTACAGATTGTGGTAAGAAGTGGAGCCGGGCTGTTTTAGTGGTAACTGCCCCTCGTAGATCCTCCCTCGTAGCTCTAGGCCTATATACTGACGGCTTATTAGAAAAGATGTCTTAATCCGATTCGGAAAAATTATGGAAGTTCTGTATTTTGACAAGGAATCCGTGTTTCAGACTTCCTTCGAAAGTTCCTATTTTCCGTCACTCATTCTCCCATGTTATTATCACAAGTGTATCATCTCTGAATGACTTCTATTTTTTTTAGTAGGTTATTTTACGACGCTTTATCAACAGCTTAGGTTATTTAGCGTCTGAATGAGATGAAGGTGATAATGCCGGTGAAACGAGTCCGAGGTCCAACACCGAAAGTTACCCAGCATTTGCTCATATTGGGTTGAGGGAAAACCCCGGAAAAAACCTCAACCAGATAACTTGCCCCGACCGGGAATCGAACTTGGGCCACCTAGTTTCAAGGCTAGATGCGCTAACCGTTACTCCACAGCTGTGGACTTCTATTGTTAAAAATAACCAATTACGATCATTTATCACCTTTATAGCATGTCTTCATTTGGTCTATAAATCTGTGATACTAAGATTCTAACAATAAGCTACTAAATTGATTATTAGTTGTAGTACTGGTAATATAAAAATGACCTGATGCGTTTGACAGAACTTGTGAATTGGTGCGATGATGTTTGCCTGCATTCCAGGAGCTATAGAAGGCACATTGCCATGCAGCGCCGCTTCTTGTAGCGCCCGCCCACCCTGACTTGCTGCTGTTTTATTACGTGATGATGACGATGATAAAAACAACACCATTCACCACGGCACGGCCTCACCGAGAATATCTCGGTACGTTTCGTGTCACTCTTCCAAGCAAGTGGTGTAATTTGATTGACTTCGAACGTTTGAACATCCAACGAGCGGTTTTAATTTTAATATAACGGCTTGGTAACCATGAAAACTACTTTTTATCGGGGCTCTAAGAATCAGGCAAAACTTAATATAGGCCTATTGTACAGATTTTGTGACAGAAACTTTATTTATATAGGCTAGTGTACGCAACTCTTCCTGGTCTAAATGTGAGAAGAAGGAGAAGAAGAAAATTGTGTATCACTATGTGATCGAAACGAATCTGTAATCACTTTTAACTGCGAAGAAAAAGAAAAAAAAAAAAAAAACAAAATAGTTACAACCCAATGAAGGGTTCTATTATTGTATGATTAGAGCGGATCTTGGTTTACCTTGAAGAAGAAAAAGAAAATGATAATATACATGAAGATCGCTATGGTTACATATTAAACATAAATATGAAAGTTATAGAATAAATTTAGATGTTTAAAGTAAAAAAAAAAAAAAAAAATTATTTAAAAATGTTCATGGTAGAAAATTGTAAAAAGGAGCAGATAAATAAGCTTTAAAGTTTTAATAGTTATCACAATTGGTTAAACATGCACTAAAACTAGACGTAAGTGCAAGTTTTAACAATTAATTACTGAGATTTTCGATAAATTAATTAGTTTAGGAAATTGTATAATTATTATGTATAACTACTTTTGTATATAGATCATTTTTTTTAAATTATTAAGTTTGTACTTTTGAGAACTAATATCAATGAATCTATCACTATGGTTACGTATTGTTTATTCGGAACAGAACGTGGACAACTTTAAAGAAAATAAGAAGAATAGGATAATATGTTGAAGATGATATGAAGATCTCCAAGACTTAGGCCTATAATTTATTATTGTATATTTGAAGCTCATCTTCGGTTACTTTGAAGAGAAGTAAAAGAAAAAGTGGTGATATTGAAGATAGTGAAAAGTATACGAAGATCCCATTAATTCTTGTATATTCTAAACGATTTTTGGATTACCTTGAGAAAGAAAAAAATGATAGTGAAGAATATACGAAGATTTCCATAATAACTGTATGCGTACAAACCGATTATTTAGTCTTGACAGCTCAGCGACGCGAAAGAGGGGAAGTAATAGGAGTAGCGGGGAGAGTTCCGTAGTAGAGATAAGAGCGATCTGTCAGTAAAGAAATGCAGTACAGCCTAACTGTACTGGAAAAACACAGCTCTATCGCATGCGTGACATCCTATCGCTCTGAAAGCAAACGACCGACTAACCCGAACACCCCTTGACGTAACTTAATGGATTCGCCTGGCCCAGGAACACACTGTCGGCGACTGTCAGGACTAAATAATCGCACTGTATGTTTGGACGAAATTTGGATTCACTTGAAGAGAAGGGGTAAGATAGTGAAGAGTACGAATATCTCTCTAATTATTGTACAGTTGAAACGAATATTGCATTGCTGTAAAGAGAAAGGACAAGAATATGAAGATGTGAAGTGTATATGAAGATCTCTATAATTATTACAAGTTAGCCTATTATATTTGGAACGAATTTTGGAGATGGTGAAGAGAATGCGAAGGTCTATATAATTATTATGTACTGAAATGAATTTTGAATTATTTTGAGATAGAAGATAATGAAGTGCATACGAAGATCTCTATAATTAGCCTATGTGTTTGAAACGAATTTTGGATTAACTTACTTTGAAGAGAATGGGAAGATCTTGAAGAGTATAAGGTCTGTGTAGGGGAGACTGTTGTACCTTTAGCATAGTGTACCTTTGAAAATTTTTTGTTTTTTAATTTTTGCTGCTACCTAGAGGACTCAAACTGAAGCAGATTGTAGGAGAAAGCCCCTAAATAGCTCTGGTCATAGTTTCAGTTTGATTTACTGCAAAATGTGAGTTCCGTGGAGAAAAGAAGTTTTTTAGTACCAAAAGTAACATTTCTCTCATTGATATATGTTTTCTAACACAAAACCAAATTGTATTTGTTAATATCTTTCAAGTACGGTGTGTTCCCTATCATTTGGTGAGTAATATATTTTAATTTCCATCATTTATTCGAATTTCTAATTTTGGGAGCCATATTTGTTTAAAGGTGCACCCTCTTGTACCTTTGAACACAAAACATCTTGTACCATGGAACATGTTCCAAAGTACACGATACTATCGGTTTTTGTTTTTCTTTTATTTTAAGATCATGTCACGAAGTAAGTCTGGATTTAAGAGGCCCCCCAGTTGATCCGGATGCCTTGAAGAAAGCTGTTGAAGCAGTTATTGCTCCTCAAGGAAATAAAATCTCAATCAGAGAAGCCTGCTCTCGTTTATGATGGCAAATACATTTTAAATATGATTGTCAGTTTTTATAGCTATATTCCCACCTATATTCCATGTGTTCCAACTTACAAGAGGATATGTTCGAAGGTACATGAACCTATTGTACCTTTGAACACATTACATATTACTTCATTTTATTTTTTCCACCCTTACTAGATCTGTAAAACATTAAAATACATACAGGAAGTTGTAAATGAATCTTCAATAATTATTTCAAGTATTTTTTATTTTAAAAATTTCATTTCCCAAAATTAAAAATAAATAAATAAATAAAATGTGAAATGTGCTTAAAGGTACAACAGTCTCTCCTAAGTTTTAACTGTAATACATTTGAAACGAATTTTGGATTATCTTGATGAGAAAGGAGAAAATAATGAAGATGATGAAGAGTAGGCCTATACCAAGATCTCTAGGCTATTACTATAAAATAATGTTCTGAACGGATTTTGGATTCCAGTGGACAAGACTGAAAAAGAAAGAAGGTGATATTATGACAATTAAACGAAGACGATTGTTATTTCTTTAGAAAATGAACAAAAGGATGATTATTATGAAATAAAGACCTAAATACATTATTTTTCTCAGCTTCTTTATCCACATGTCGGGGAATACCTTCAAGTAAGTAACAAATGCTTCCTCCCGTTTCATACGTGTTAGGTAGAAAGTAATTATTGTTTAGTAACAATTCATCTTATATAAACAATTTTCAAATGAAACTTCCATCAGATTTATAGATATGTAGAAAACTCGTCTCGGCGGGCGGATTTTGAACCCGTTTTCCCACGATTGAGTCAACATTTCGCTAGAAATGATAAATATGCACGGCGTACCGGCGTACGCATGAACTCATCATACTGTTTAATACTCCCAGTTAAGTCGCGTTACGTGTATGTCAACAAGGGAATTAATATGACAGTCACAATATTAGGCAGGCAAGTGGGAAGCGGGCGGTCGCTACCGAGAAATAGCGATTTGGCAAGTGAATCAGCTGGTACAGTCACAAGGCTCATTTTTTTCTCTGGCGTCTGTATAACTTAGCTATTTCGTCTGACGGGAGTAATTTAAGTTGCCCGATAGGTAGGCTATCTCCCTGAATAACAAGTCCATTTGAAGGACTGGTTTTTTCTTATAAATGTCATTGAAAGTATTCCACTAGAGAACAAATACTAACGCTCCTGGCTCAAAATTCACCGATCTGGGTTCGAATCCCGGCGGGGAAGTAAAGACATATCATTTCTGTATATAGAGGGTGGGCAAAATAAAACTGGCCCGGAAAATCTGTAGTATTTACATATATATATACATATATATATATATATATATATATATATATATATATATATATATATAGTTATAAGACTGTTTAAGACCGACCTCTTTGTTAATGAACATCACAGAAGATGCATCGAAATCACGGTTTTCTGCATTGTCAGGTTCATTTATGCGTCAGTCTTATACATATAAATTAATATATTTCATATAAATTTTCCACGGGCCAGTTTTATTTTGCCCACCCTGTACTAGGTGCGGCGGTCATCGTTTTATGACATCACAGGACAATCACAAGACAACTGATAGGCACCCAGTGCCGCGAAAATAAATTTCTTCCATTGCTCACGCCGTGAATCGAACCACTAGCAGCTTAGTTTGACAGCGTGTACGTTACCTCAGAGCCACCGTGGCGGACGATTGAAAAAGACAATAGGTAAAATTCTTTAAAAGAAACTATTAAAATATGGATTTGAGAATCGACTCAAGTCCTCCAGATCACATAAACATAATTCGATGCTAATCCATTTGATTTTGTAACTATACAAAATACTGTACTTAAGCCTACAAAAATACTGTACTTAGGCCTACAACTGTCAATCACTGGGGCTGTCACCTCATTTCTGTTCGATTGTCTCGTGCTCGGTATCCATTAAGATGTGATAACGCGCAGTGCAGGCCGACTCGGGGGACATTCCCACCGGCAAAGCACGCACGGGCGCTGCTGTGGCGCGTTTGGTTTGGATCCAGTGAGATATTCAACGATTCGGGGAATCGGGTGATTGCTTCTCGCGGGAATCCCTCTCCCCCCGGTTCTTGGCTGTGTGCTGTAGCCCTTGGCACAGTACACTGAGCCTCCTTCTGGCCGTTCTGTATTGGCATGACTAGTCGGGCCTAGAGCCTTTCTGCAGCACTGGATTAAGTCCATGCTTCCTTATAGGCAAAATATATCAATTGACAGTCCTTGACCTGAAGTCACTTTTAAATTACAGAAACAATTCAGACGTGACTAGAGGCACGAGAATGAAAGGGGATGAATGAATTGCGGATGAAGTGAGGGACAAACACACGTACACAATGTTATAGGTCAAAATATTAAAAAAAAAGTCTCGTGCAAAATAATAAATAAACAGTTAAACTTATAATTAAGCTTCGGATTTATGCCTATATGCCTATTTTAATACTTAACCTGAAGGCAGATGAGTTTAGGTTACATATCCATTTTAAGACATTGTGAATATTAAATGCGAATTCTATAGTGCCTATAATTGCCTATTTCACTAGTAAATGCCTATTTGCTTATAAATGGCTAAAAGTTGCCTAAATATCCGTTTGATATATTATAGGCCTACTTGAATTTACTGACCATTCTATCGATATTTTTTAATCTGTAATTTGTTTCTTTTTTTTTTTTTTTTTTTTCCTAGCAGAGGGAAGTGATATAGAACTATCGATAATTCTGTGTGTTACTTTTACTGCCACCAGAGCGCGGAGAAATCAAATAATTTAAAATCAACCAATAAGAAAAAATGTATTTCGAAAGGCGCATGAATAATTGAGGTTGTTGACTAGGGTAGTTGTTTTAAACTGTGTATCCGTTTTGTGAGTTTGTGAATTGAGTATGGAGTTGAGGCCTCTGCTGTAATATGTGAAGTATACCGTGGAGATATGCCAAAGCAAAAGTCATCAGAAGCACTGATTGGAAAATACATTGACATTACTGCGTTCCCATTGGTTTGGTCCCCAGCTGAGATTGGATCTTTGAAGTATTGCCCCATCACTTCATGTGAAGTGGAAGGGAGTTTCTCCCAATTTAATAACATTCTTACAGACAATAGACATCAGTTCTCAATACATTTGGACGAATATTTAATTCCTATAGAAAGTACACTATGGTTGTGTTAGCCATTAAGAATTAGAAATTTGTTAGTGCCTTTTTAAGTGCCTGTTTTAGAATTTTGAATGCCTATTTTGCCTGCCTATTTCAACTGTTTTAGTGCCTAAAAATCCGCAGCTTGCTTATAATACATCACCTTCATAAATTTTGTTATAATTGAACACTTGTAACGTCTTTTGCCCAACAAGCCCGGAGTAATTCTGCAGTTGACACATTTACAATATATTAAAATGAAATCTTTGGCGTTATAACACTTTCCTAATACAGTATAAATATTTCGATACTTGTGCCACTTTTGCCGAGAAAATTGGCGCACATATTTCCGGCTGTCTTCCGGGAAAACAACATCGAGGTTGGCGAATTGATCAGCAACAGCAAATTAATATGGATTCAGAGAAAAGCAGACGTTACTCGTCGACAAGGGAAGCCGTTCTATATCACAACTGGGGGTGGGGGGGGCATTTCCAAGTTCCGAGGTGATTGAAACCTTAACCACAGCTTTCCTGGAGATGCTAATGTGTACCTGTCAAAATACTAACACTATGACAGCCACAGATTTTTTATAAAGATTACAACTGAAGTAACTGAATTTTGTGAAGTAAGAGACGCTGGCCTTGTGTATGCAACTGCAGTCTCAATGCTTCGTGGAAGGCGAGGTCACGAGTTCGAATTTCGTTTAGGGCGTGTATGATCTGTGAATTTATCTCTCATAAGAACGAAGAGAGCCATGGGACCTGATTTCAAAAGCAGACGATTTCCACATTTGAAACATCTAAATATTTATTTCTATAAACAGATGCACTTTAAGTTTCTTTTATCATCTCAGCATGATCTTTGTTTGCTCCATTTGTTGCATTGCCATTTAAACATTTCTTAATGCAACGTATGCAGGAATCATTAAAACATTACGTCAGTGTTTCGTTATGTTTACCACAATTGCATAATCGTTTTCCCTATTAAAAAACTTGACGATTACTTAATATGTGCGTAGTTTTAAAAGGCAATAAATGGAGCATAGCCTACATAACGACATTATAATAACATATTCAACCTTCTGTTGTTATTGCAGACAATGTTTACCAGATCATAATCTTGCTATCGTGAGCTACGATATTAAATCTTAAAGAATAAACATATTTAATTTTTTTCCGCTCAGCGTTGTGTAGCTACTCGTTAAGGCGCAGTGTAGAGACAAGTGTTCGCTGCTACAGCGTGTTGGTGTAATTAATATTAATAAACCTCCAATTAGATTTACGAATAATAACATGGCTATCGTGCGAAAATCTGAAAATACTATACACAGATCATAAATAGGGCCCTGGAGGGAATACAGAATTTACGCGCACTTCATGCGCAAAGAAAGACGGGCTTACACTCAATTCAGACGCTAAGGATGTAGGTACACTGACCTTCAAAGATATCTGATCCAACTAATCGATAGTGATCGATAATTTTTTTATATAAATGTGGATTGTTTAGTTATTGCTTCTATGAATAGATGGCGGAGATAATAGTCAGTGTTGTCAATTGTAGATAAATATTCCCTCATTATGGAATTCAATTTTTCATCCCACTCAACTGATTGTAAAATAACACTGGATTTAGCTGGAAAACGGCTGATATTGTCAATTGTAATAATAATTAATGCTTAATCTACATAATCATTTTCTCTGACACTTTTTTTAACTGTCCTAATAATGGTGCCATCTATTGAGAACTAGCGAAACTGTTTCAAAGTTTGTCCATTTTTTATATCTTTGGTTCTGACTTATCCCATGGTTGGAAAGTTCGCTTACACGATCATAAAATCGTGGCTCGGATACCTTTGAACGTCAGTGTTCATATGTTGTACATTGTAATACTGGTTACGCGTTGCTTGAAGGAAAGCATGAAAAAAACTAACTAAAAATAATTAATTCAATAACATTGAGTTATAAAGGGCTACAGAATTAATTTTAAATCATATTTGCTTAGTGAACAAAGAAAGTATACAACGTGTGGATTAAATTTTAAAAAAATATTGAATATACAATATATCTTTAATAAGAAGATATCATTTAAGTATATTTTGAAAATAATAAATAATTTGTATTGCTCATTTTAGGGAAGTGTACATCTTTTTCGATACACCCAGCTATTTCTAGAAATCAGTACACCTATTTATGTTTCATTCACAGAACAACTAATTATGTATCGTAACTCATTCTACTTCTGTCTTTAGCAGCAAAGTTACAGTCCATGCAATGTGGAGTCAACATTAGTCATCTGACCCCAAGATGCGAAGCCTGGTTATAGTTTTCTAATAGCCACAAACCATCCAAGCATGCCAACACGTCTCGCCACCTGGGCGTTCTCTGGATGAATTGTTTATTTCTCGTTTGCTAACTAGTCTCGCCAACAGGGCACCCGTCATGTAGAGCCAGGTAGTGTACGTGTTAGAGGTCTGCACGGGTCGAAATTCTTAGCCCCGGTCCGATCTGAACCAGACCCGAAACCCGATATCAGATTAATTGAAGGGTTCAGAACCATAGTGGACCAAGCGCCATTTACTAAAACCGTAGAAAACAAAGGTTAAAATTAAGTTATTACCATAATTCAATGGAAACATATAGCAAGTAATATAAAGTACACACATTAAAACTACAAGATATATCAATCTTCATTAAACAATGGTATTCACTTAACTTTAACCCTTGCTTTCTCCGTTTTTAATAAATGGCGCTTGGCCCATTATGGCTCTTAACCCTTCAGTTATCATCATCCGAGCCCGAACCGAAACCCGATATTAGCTCAGAAAGACACGGAAAAGCACAGAATCAAACCAGTGGGCATAGAACAAAAACAAAATGAGCTACTTAAAATTATTTGTTTAGCTACAGCAGCAGACTAGCAGATAAAACAAAGGCCAGGGACCACAGGTGTCAGGAATAGAGATTATCACTCCAGTAAGACATGAAAAAGAGTAATCACCCACTCTCATAGGTGAAACAAATCATAATCAATGCTCTGTGTCCATCACAGAGTAGAGACGAAACAGATGCCGTTACGAAATACGGAGTGGGACTAAAGGCCGGTTCACAATAAACCTGGAACAGAAACGACAAAGAGAACGCGTACGTAAATAATGTTAAAATAAATGTATTTCAATGTGAGCATTCACAATAGTTAATTATGAATACTCCCTTTAAATGAATTTATTTTAACATTATTTCCGTTCTCGTTCTCGCTGTCGTTTCCGTTCCCGGTTTATTGTGAACCAGCCTTAAACAATAACTTACTGCTCTGGATGATGTGGGTAGACATCTAATCGTGCATGCATTAAAATCTTCGTATTATTTTTTGATCAGTAGATTACATAATTTGCAGAAAAAAATGATTTGTGTTTCGTTAAGGCCCGAGCCCGGCCCACGGGGCAGGCCGAGTCTAGGGCCGTGGTCTTGACCTGAGCTGGTGCAGACTTCCAGTACGCGAACGTTGCGATAAGTCAGTGAAACTAGCCAAGAGGTCATTCCTGTTGATGCCGATGCACTATCGTAATCGGTTTAGAATAAATAACCAGTGATATTGTAACTTACTAATAGTAAGTTACTATCTCCATTCGACATCAACAAAGATTATACGCCCTTCTATCATAACATATTTTGATAAACCCACACGCGTAAAGAATGGAAGCAGTGGTTCATTTTACATTCCACAGTACACAAACACTTTAGTAACTCTGCAAACATGTTAAAAACTCGTTAATTTCAACTATTGCCTTTATGGTCTTGAAGTAAACTTATGTAAAGGTTATCTTCTGTGAGTGGCATTATGGTATTTTTCTATAAAAACATTTTCTCATTGTTTGCAGGCTAAGGAGACTTTCAATCTGGATTTTAAACAGCTCCATCAAGATTGGAAATCCGTACAGTATTCATGGCTGCCGACTACAGAAGAGATCTCAAAAAGTTTGGGAGAACACGTCCCAATAGAACAGCTTGAGAAATTAGAGGTAAGCATTTCGTTTCGTCAGGATAATACTCTAACCCAGCGTTTCTCAAACTTTTTTTGAAGTGGGGACCACTTTTTAAAGTCAGAACAGTTCTGCGGACCACCTTACTCTTGTTCCCTTCGAAAGCAAATTTATCATTTTCATAATATATTTTAATACCAATAGGCCTATATTTATATTTTAAAATTGAATTAAGGTTCGGTACTTTGATCCTCTGTTATGAATTCGGATGGTCCCTGGCTGGGGTACAGGCGCGGCGCCAGATGTGCAGGGAAAAGATGTCGAGAAACACCATGTATATAGTGCTTTAAATCCCTCTTTTGTTGCTGAGAGTAGAGTGGGAAGTCGATAGACCGGTAAGGTAATAAATTTCGTAAAATGCAGTACAGAGAGAAAAAGTGAAATTCGATTGCCATGTGTCATTTCCAAACTCTGAGATTTTAAGCTATAGTGTGAAACGCAATTCGTTTGAATTTTATTTTTTATTCTGTATTTTTTGAAGGACCACAAGGACAGACCTCGAGGACCACAGATTGTCCGCGGACCATAGTTTGAGAAACGCTGCTCTAACCTATAAATGAATCGAAAAGTTATCTTCTTTAGTCTCACAGATATTTTTTTCTACAAATGTTTTCGGCTATGGGACGATTGTACGCTCGTAATGGTGTAGTATCACAGTTATAGGCTAGTAGCTCTTAGGAAAAATATATTTGCAGTTCTTTAACCAAACATAAATCTCACGGACTCTGCTCAAAATGAACCCCCGATCTCCTTCAGTGAGAACCGTCAGCATCTTAAGCTATAACTGGGCAGAGAAAGAGATTGGAAGTTAAATTAGCCACAGAGGTTTGTTATCGCGGTTAAGAATGCATAAATTTAGCAATTTACTCTTCGATTGTGTTACTGTGTTCATTCTGAAGGAGTCGCAAATGTGAGACGATATTTGATTTAAATCTGGTCGCAGTTCTCGGTGCTATGCAGACATCTCCCACAACGCAATGTGTTAGGCCTAATACAGATTGATATTCATCGTCGTTTATCTTAATGAACCGGGATCAAAGTTGCCCAAGTCTCTATTGGCTGGTAAACCCGACGGCCGTGATCCTGGGGACATCTCGAGCATTCCTCAGCCATGACTCAAGCCCTTGTTCCGTCGCACAGTTCCGTCACCTACCAAATTGTGTACGAATCTCATTCAAATCCGGACACGGCACACGTCACGCTGGACCGTGGGAAACGAAAACAAGTTCATTCCACCCAACACTCGTTGTCCTCGATAATCTGATGGATACCAAACATACCATTGGTCCAGAGGTTCGTGGGTTCAAGCCTGGCCGCGGGCGATGGAGCTTTAAGGACACTGCTTCCTACGGGAGGGAAGTAAAGTTGGGGATCCCATGTCGTATATTTAGAATAGCGATAACGAACGAGTGCTGGTTTGAATCCGCATGCGAAAAAAAAGGGAACAGACAGATATATAGCTTTATTATGCTGCAATGTGTTGGTACGATCACCTGTCGACTGGTGTAGGCTTACAGCTTTACTATGCAGCATATATCTTTACATAGAATTTCTTGTGAGTGGTGTGAGAAATAGAGGACGAGAAAAATACCAAGAGAAGAGAAATGCAATAAAAACAAGGGGAAGCCAAGGATAACGGAAAGACAAGGAAAAGAAGGGGAAGAAAAGAAAAAGAATGGAAAGACAAGGGAAACAAAGGGAAAACAAGGGACACGGGGGAAAAACAAAGGAAACGGGGAAAAATAAGGGAAACAAGGGGGATAAGGAAAAGGCAAGGAAAACAAGAGAAAGGTAAGAAAAACAAGGGAGAACAAATAAAACTATGGGAAGTCAAGGAAAACCAGGGGAAGACAAAGAAAACAAGGGGAAGATAAAGAAAACAAGGGAAGACCAAGAAAACAAGGGGAAAACAGGAAAAACAAGGGGAAACAGGAAAAACAAGGGGAAGACAAATAAAACAAGGGGAAGACAAGAAAAACAAGGGGAAGACAAGAAAAACAAGGGGAAGACAAAGAAAACAAGGGGAAGACAAAGAAAACAAGGGGAAGACAAAGAAAACAAGTGGAAGACAAGAAAAACAAGTGGAAGACAAGAAAAACAAGGGGAAGACAAGAAAAACAAGGGGAAGGCAAGGAAAACTAAGATCAGAAAGGAGAACAAGGGGAGCAAAGGCGAACAGGAACATGAGAGTAGGAGAATAAGGATGTAAGAACTTCAATTTTATGTGTCCTTAGTTATTTATTTAACTACCAATTTAAAGTTCGAAATTAACGAGATGAGATGATGATGCGGCAAGAAATCAGAAATTATTAAATAAGAACGGAAGGAAAAATCGGAGTACTTTGAGAAAACCTGCTCAATAATCACTCCGTCTACAACAAATCTTACAAGATCTGCCATAGATATAACTATCGTCAGTTTTTGGGAAGAATTGTAAAGTGACAGTCTCGGGTTGGCTCAATGAGGCTAAACATATTAGGAAAAATATTCCCAATTCTATAAGGAGTACTGAAAAACACATTAGTAGCTTAGCTCACACTGATAAACTGTTTCTTGTTGCAGCTGGATTCAACATTGAAAGACACGTACGAGTACCTGCAGAAGTTCGCAGTGGGACTTGAGCAGGTCGTATGGGACCAGAAAGACGAGAACGGGGCCTTTAAGGAGCAGTTCGCGGACATCGAGTTCAAACTAAGAGCGGTAAGTATCACAGATCAAGACGGGAACTTACATCGGCTCAATCTGAACGTGTTGAAGAAACAATTTTTCTTAAATACTGGATTCCTTGTATAAATTGTTGAAAACATAGAATACGTGTAATCTTAAGGTTTGAAACATTGCATACTTGGATGAAAAAAATAGTAGGCCTACATCATACTCACACTTGGCTACTGTTAATTCGAATACGATTTTCTGCTTCCCATTCTCGTTTCAAAGAAGTCATGAAAAATATTTGTGGACTATTGTAATGCTGATGTACTGTAAAGTTAGATTTTCTAAAACATTTCATGTTATATTCATAACTTATCCTAATTAATATACTAACATAAAATATTCTGACTAAAAATACAAATATGATATTCACTCCCTTCGTTAATTTGGAATATACTGTATATGGTGCAATCCATGTAACAATGCGCCAAAAATTATTACTCCTGAAACATTAAGTTGAATTAAATTCTGGCAACTTGATTGGTAAGACAGTGAAGACCTCACCTGTTGAACTCTGTACATGTTGAACATTGATCGTTCACAGGGGTAACATGAAAGTGCAACAAAGGTCACATACAACAACACTGTGTACCTAATCAATATTTTGTATTTGAGAGAGAATATTTTTCTTTTCATTGATATGCTTTTTAATGATAGATTACTAGAGTAAAACATAATAAATTACATTCAAAATATTTAGTGTAGTAAAAAATTATTACAAACTAAATATATATCTTGGTGTAACATAAGCCTCCGCATATTTAAATGAAATTTGACATTGAAAGAAGATTTCTGCACAGGCTAGGCTGTTGCCTCTTGAACTTCATCTTTCCTTCTCCAAGTTTTAGGGATTTCCACTTGACAGTTTGCCCTAAATATTATTTTTAAATTTCTATATATGCCCTAAGTAGGCCCTGAATCACAGGAGTTCATCCAAATTAGATTTGTTTAGTTCAAGATACAGATTGCAATTATTTTCAACATCTGGTACGACTGACATCCCTTTTGTTTATTTTGATATCCTTGTTTCTATACAAGATGCACATTGTATACAAATATACTAGAATTAATCATGAATCTATCATTTACACATGAACGTGAAAAGTGACGTGAAATTTCTGTTTTAATACTGTAGAAGTATATAGTTACGAAAATGAAAACATTATTTCTGTGGTAACTTCAGTGTAAAATTTATAAGTATTTCTCCAAGTTTGTAACAGAATTTTGGTATCATTTTGAACAGGGCTGGAGCCTCATAAGTAGCACCAATAAAGCATCATCACTCATGAGTAGGTCCGTACCTATTTTGTTTGGTACGTCCTAGATGTATGTTATTCAGATATCTCTACGTTTTATGTACACATGATTCCCCTATTAAAATTCTATAGGCCTAATGCGCCTAAATGAACCATAAACTACTATAAATGCTTAAAATTCATGTTTGTGCCTAAAAACGCCTTTTTAGTATTGTGTGTATATTTAAAACAAAAATACCGGTACTAAAATGCAATGAAGATTTTACTTAATTACCTTGAACAGAAGTTCGTTTGGAAAAGTCCATCCTAGCATATAAAGGATTAGGCGAGAGCTCACAAATTAGTTTCTGCGTCAATGCACCTCCGTTATGGAAAATGAAACTGGCCAATCAATAAGTCTCATCCACTGATAGAATTTGAGTCTTCAGTTCAGTGGCGCTCATTGTCAGCACCAGTTCTTTTACATAAATTTCAACTAAAATGAAATATTTATCAAAATTAAAATTTTAATTGTAAATTTTACTTAAACTACTAAACATCCTAAAGTGAATTTTATAAAGTCCTAAGTCTCTCTTTTTTAGCATCTAGAAATCCGGTCCCTACTCATGAATAGAGCTGAAAAAATGTATTGGTTATAAGCTACGCTGCATCATACGTAGAACTTTGTGTGTACAAAATCCTTGTGTGCACGCGCGATTAGTTACCGTAGCGGCTGCTTGTACAGTCCGCTCTGCATGAATGAACTCATAATAGAATTTGCATTTACATGATTACTGATGTTTGAAATTAATTAACTCAGAACAAATATTAAATTTACAAAGAACATCATTATCAATTGAAGGGTTCAGAGCCATAGTGGGCCAAGCGCCATTTATTAAAAACGGAGAAAGCAAGGTTTAAAGTTAGGTGAATACCATAGTTTAATGAAGACTGATATGTCAAATAGTTTTAATATGCATGCTTTATATTACTTGCTATATGTCTCATTAAATTTTAATAATCACTTAATTTTAACCCTTGTTTTCTTCACTTTCTATTTATGGCGCTTGACCCACTATGGCTCTGAACCCTTCAATTAAGTAAAACACAATTTCCTCATGTTCTGAATTCAATCCTCCTATCATCAGTTATTTGTTGGATTTTTGTTTCGGCATTCTGATACAATCTCACGCCACTCAAGCAGGTCTACTATTGAGGAGAGTCAGATGTTCACTCTCTCTGCTCCTTCAGACAGTAGAGACACCCGGCAACGCGATGCATTTTGTAAACAATGTATATAGAAATTATTTACTACCCTGATATCAATACTTTTCTTCAGCCCTAATCATGAGGCAATTAAAGCAGAAGATAATGGGGTAGGGTAGCCAGTTTCTTTCCCCCCTCCATTGCATATATCTCTGATTAATAAACAGTGTTCACTGATCAGACTGTCTAATGTAAAACATTGCATTTCATTTTCTGCAGACTCTATGTGAGATCCAAGCGGCCATGATGGAAAGAGGGGTGGTGCCACACATGGACATCACCAGACAGATCATGAACAACGACTTACGCCACATAGGCAATTCCTCGTACAGGAACGTACGGGACTGGGTGATCTTCCGGGATTGCATGAACGGCCTCGAATATGTGATTCAAGTGTTCGAGTACTTCAAACAGAAGTTAACCTCCTGAAGCACAGCCCTTCTTGGACAGGAGCACCAACACCTCAGCGGGGAGGAGCGTCTAAAGATACTCGGCAGCTTCCGCCGAAAACATCGAATTCCAACTACATAAAACAATAACGGGATCCAAGCATTTGGGGAACACATCGAGTTTTTTTAGTTACACTTGAAAAGTTTAAGTGAAATCGAGAACAAACAGAATTTTATAAATTCCCCATCCATCGTTCAACAATATCTTCCTCCAAGCTCCATCCAAGAGGGCGTTGAACACTTCAACGATACAGCTTTTAAAAACTTTATTTGTTTATTTTCTTTTTTATAACTTATAGTAGATAATATGAATTCATGTTACTGTACACTGCAACAAGGAAAAACAGAATTGGGACTGTTTTACTACAGATCAAAGGGATATTGTCACATGTGGTTCGTAGAGTTTAAAAATAAGTATTTTTGTCCACATGGAATCAAAGTCTGTGAGTATTAAGTGTTTTTGTCGTACCAGTAAAATACTCTTCTTGCTGATACATATAAGTGACTATAATGATTGTAATGTGTAGAAGTGACGACAGTGTTTCTACAGACGTCTTCGCTCCTCCCTCATGCAACAGAATGGGATGAGAAAAGCTTTAAATGTATGTATATACTTCTGTATGTAGATTTACGTTCTTAGAGCAAAGTGCCGTCCAGAAAGTATATATTTTGACGATCAGTAGAAGCTAATGTCAGAAACGTAGCCAGTATTTATATATAACATTTGAAGTAGAAGATTCAGATGGTGTAGTGTGTTCTCATTGTCCCATTCTTCAGTTGGCGGGACACGAATGAGGCTGGAGAACACCCGTTCCTGTTAATTTTTTTGTAATATATATCGATATTTATTTAATGTTGTTATGGTATGTAGATTATAAAATTTTACAGTATTACAGGCCATGTTTTACATATTAGAGCTCACATTTTTATTTGTTTAGACTGTGTTTAATTTAAAATAGCTTTTGTAAGTGTTTTTTATGTTTTATAAAATGTGTAATTTTAGACAAAAATTGAGAATATTGCGATTATGCCATCTTTAAGCTTATGTAAAGACATTTCTCCCCTGAATTCTTTAGCCATAATGGGTGAGAATGTTTCGGGATGTGCGTAATCGTTCTCAGTTGCCCAGTGATTTATCAAATAGGATAATTTGACGTCATTGACATTTCAATTGTACTTATTTAAACAGACCTACAATTGTATACACCAGCTGTGCCATGAAATTTCGAACACTATATGCTAATATTATTATAGGTGAACGATTTTAGTTTAAGACATATTTTCATTTAGTGTTCGGAAAATTTCTCAGACTTTTTAAGCTGATGTCAGGGTATTTCAGTGGACGTTTCATGTTACATAGGGTTATTCAAAAGTCACAGAAAGTTTTAAAGACTTCTTTGTTACGAAGTTAGTTTATAGAAAAATAATAATACGGTTCAGTTTTGTTCGTTAAATGTTAAATGTTATGTTTTATTTAACGACGCTCGCAACTGCAGAGGTTATATCAGCGTCGTCGGATGTGCCGGAATTTTGTCCCACAGGAGTTCTTTTACATGCCAGTAAATCTACTGACATGAGCCTGTCGCATTTAAGCACACTTTTTGTTCGTAAAACAAGGGAGTTTATTTCAAAATAATAGCTATGATCACCATTCTTTTCTTCTGTTAAGGTTATTTGTATCCTAGGGAATAAAGGACATTCAGAAGAAAATCTTGTGGAATATCTTTAAATATTTTACAATCTTGCAATCTGCAGGGTCCATATCTCAAGTCATTTAGAATTTTGGAACTTCTCAGTGTACTGGAACAATCTCTATTTCATTCATAACAACAATGAATGGCCAATTCGCATTTGTAGAGACAAAGCTATTGCTTTCTCAAATAAATTGGAAAAAAAAAAAAAAAAAAAAACAAAGAAAACTAACTCAAGAACAGCTTGATGTGCTAACATTTCTTTAATTTTCAATAGCAAGAAAATTAAAACAAACCACAAACCGAGCAAGGTAGGTCGTATTCGGGAGTTTCCGGGTTCAAATCCCGTGGCCCGCCAATATGACTGAACTTCCTCACGGTTTTCCTCAGTCACAAAGGCATATGCCGGATTAGAAATTTACATACCATGATTCATCACTGCCTTAATCACTATTAGCATAATAATTACAAAAAAAATTGATTAACTTAAAATAAATGCAACAATTATGACAGTAGAAACAGGATCACAACAACAGTCCATAACCTACTGATATATCCAAAGATCCTATACACCGACAGACTTAGATAAATAATAATAATAATAATAATAATAATAATAATCATCATCATCATCCGTGACACTACAGCCCTTTGAAGGCCCAGACCGACCAGCCGGTTGCTGGCGTCTCGTCCACATGCCTTAGCAGAGGTGGACGATCATCTAACCAGAATGGAGGTATCGTGTGATTAGCATCATGATCCCCCCGGCCGTTACAGCTGGCTTTCGTAACCAGATTTTGCTACCTATCGTAGCTCCGCAAGTGCATCACAATGCTGGGTGGATACTGGTTCCATACATTGGCCGAAATTTCATGAGAAAATTTCTTCCCCTATCAGAACTCAAACCAGCGCGCATTCTGTAACTCGAGTCCAGGCATGATGCCTTAGACCACGACGCCACGGCGCGGGACCATAGATGTTAACGTGTATTTAAATAAACTGAACCAAAAAAAAAATAGTGGCACTTGAAGCAGAAGTTTATGTGGAAACAAGATAATATTTCCTGACTTTTGAATAACTCTGTAGTAATATTAACTTAACATTTCTGTCTGACGGGACTGACCATAATATTCAACAACGCTTAAGAAAAGCATCGTAAGAATAGTTTTCTTCACTTTTATTTCTTACCTGTTTTGATTTACTCTGATGTCAATTTCTAAGCCATACCTATGTGCCATACAAAGAAATCTTGACATTTCGACAGTTTTATCTGTATTTCACATCAGAATCAGTGTAGATTTTGATATATATCGATCTTATTTGATGACATCTCGTCACTTGGGCAAGCCATTTATTTATATCATCAGTATTCATTATGTAACTCAGTGTTTCGCTTGTGTATTTACTGTTTGTACTGCGTTATGGTTAAGTGTGAGTCGAAATGGTGTGTGTTATCATTAGTGTCCCTCTCAGATCCACTGAAGATCTACTTTGTATTTTCGCCTTTTACTACTTTCTTTTCTTCTTAGTAAAAGAAGGAACTAGGCCTGTTCCACAGATCTATAGAATTTATGTCACTATATTTTAATTATAAATTATGTTGATATAATTTGGTTCAACTCAGATTTTAGAGTGATAATTGCTGATATTTAGCTTCCAAATGATATTTTTAAGTGTAGGTCAGTGTATCCCAGATCATACCTCTTTGGAACATTTCATTCTATAAAAAAAGATCGCGTCCGGTGAATTGAAAACTGAACTACGTAATTAACTAAGGATAGTCTTTTAAAGTTTATCACATCAGAGTGATTTTTTTAAATTGCAGGACTCCTGAATAAAACATTAAATACTGTTAGTATTTAAATAAAATAAGGTACACTGGTCACATTACAAATTTTGAGGACACTGCAGAAAGGAAGTTTTTCAAGGAAACGTAATTCACTACTCACCCCGAGTAGTTTTAAATTGCGTTTAAGCATATCCATGACACTAAACTTGCTGTATTAATTTATATTATGAAGTTCATTTAATTAAATATACTGTAGTGTAGTAATTCGTTATATAATCATTTATGCATCCAACTCGCAAATTAGACTGAATGAAACTTCATTGCAAAAGTGCTCCATTGACTATGTTTTGGGAAACAGTGTTCTATTGGTTTTACCTAAGCTAGCACACTTCGGTGTTGTTCCTGGTCACAAATCTAAAATTTTGCTATAATCTTAATATAATTATTTATATTTTATTTATTAGTAAGAAGATAACAAAAACTCACTTCTTTAAACGCTTCGTATACTACTAAAAGCAATCAAGACATGTAGCTAATTTTATATTATCTTCACCATCATTTAAGTCTTGGCCTATATGTCAAGCTTGCGATTATCGGAATTGAAAAATAAGGCTCCGAAATGGAAGCAAAACTGTCTAGCTACAACATTTTACTGATTGTTTTTGATCTGTCTCAAGAAGTGTTCTTGTAATTTATAGATAAACTTTCCTGTAGTCACCATAATTAAAACTCTCATTATGACACGTAGCAAACCTTAGTACCTCCAGTTTTCATACTACTAGACTACTATTACTACTTCAATGGTATTTCATAGTTTTATGATCTTTGCCCAGGAAAAGTAACCAGTTATTCATGTTTGTATACAGCGTCGGAAGAAAGTAAGAAGCTAATGAAGAGGTTTTATGATTCAGTTGTTTCATTATTTACTATTTCCACATTTAGTTTGTTATAATTAATTATTATTATTATTGAAAATGTACGTCTGTGATATTCATGTGTTTTATATTTTTTTAATTAAGAAGACAGTCTGTTCAGATCTGTGTTACATCATTTATTTTTTTGCTCCCTTAAATATTTGTTTGATTTGCCAGATCTCTTATAATGACTTGACCATTTCTAATTTATACAACCTCAAACAACTTAATTTTCATAGCAGCTAGGTTAGTTTAAAGTAACTTCAAAATGGTGCAGGAAATATCAATTCCATAACAGATCAAAATAAGTTCCATTAGTTCGTATGATTCTCAGCCAGTTTGGGGTCAGTATTAATTAGGAGGTCATAGGTTCAACTCTCGTAAACAGGAGCATGTATTTAAAACCATGTGATTTATCCCATTGAATATCTTGTAGGAAATCATGTTCTCAGAGCCCATAAACAGGCAATTGGCATGACTACAACGAAGATTTATTAATGTATGTTGATTATTTTCATGTACCGACATCTTGAATTCCCTTAATAAACTATATTTTTATTTATTGAAATGAAAAAAGTGTGATTTTATTTACCATACTCATACTATCCTTTGGACTTTACCTTTCAGCAATATTCTGCGCATCAAATTTCACAGACATCATTTTAATGCGTAATATAGTTTTTCACATTGCCACGAAATTTTATGTCTTTCGGCGTGGATAATTTATATCAGGCCTGCACAAGGTTTGCGCTCTCCGAGCCGGCTCACAGCTCATGAGCGGAATGCAGATATTAGCTGCGCTCTGTATAAGAGTGAACTGGAAGAAGGGGTGATCTCGTACAAAATGTACACAAAAGGAAGTACTAGTACGAATGTTCATGAAATGAATTCCCGTTCAGTGTTTTCAAAACTATCTTGGAATATTATTAATTAATAAAAAAATATTTATTTTACAGAAGTAATAGAAATTCTATAGCTACTTAAATGTACAATATCATTTAGTTATATTTTTATTTATCAGCACATCAAAACGGGGTTTTATGCTGTTGGCAGCTGAAAGGAACAGTAGCCTACTGATCATAATGAAACATCAGTTACAGATATTCGATGTCTGCCTTTATTAAAGTTGATTATAGAAAACAGTTGTTCACAAATATAAATGTTGAGCCAAACATAACAATCATTTTCACAGCCAGCCTGTGTAGTCGTGGATATTATTGCTAATGTTTAGTCTTGTAAAACTCAACCAGGCTAGTAGTATTATTCAAATGATCTTTAGCCCTTAGGTCACATTGAAGATCAATAAGTTCGAGCTGTAAATCGTTAAATGTTAAATGTTATGTTCTGTCTTTTAGATTCCTCCATACTGTACTGTATCAGTAGGTAAGCAACGTGAAACAGTTACTGAGAATAAGCCTACACACTGCACTCCACTAGATAACTGAGTGGTCGTTTCCCTCTCCTCTACCTATAGCAAGTCTATGTCATTCTGACGTATCTTCCTCTCCGTTTCGGCGAGCGGTAAACACCGCTCTCCCGCTCCGAAGGAGCGCGCGCTCGTTGAGCGCTGTTTGTGCAGGCCTGATTTATATGATAAGAGTGGTATAAAGTAAAATCAATTCAGTTGCAATTCACCTCAACGAACCATATTAAAAACCTATTATTTTTCCTCATTATTCCTCTTCGTTTATGAAGGCTATTTTTATCCCTAAGAAATAAGAACTCTCTGATGATAAAAGTAGAAAAATTCTAGTTTTTGAGAAACCACCGTGCTAAAATTCAGTCCTGTGCACATGATTGACAATCGAAGGGAGAAAGAAGATTTTTTTTTTGTTTTGAGCAGTATTATTAGTTTTATTGTGAAGTAAAGTCCTTTGATTTACTTGTTAACTACTTGTTACTTGTTTGCCATTTTTCTTACTCTGTTATCTTTCATCATCTATTTGTTCTTTTTTTTTTTTGTTTTGTATGCTTTGTATAATGGTAGCCTCTAATTTGAGGAAGCTCTGGATAATATAATATAATATAATATAATATAATATAATATAATATAATATAATACAACACAACATGACAACTTAATATACTGTGCAGTATAAAATAACGTAACATAAAGCAACACAACACAGTATACTATACATTGTAGTATAAGACAATATAATGTAATATAACAGAGTAGAAGATGAAATGTTAGAGGGAAGAAGATAAGAAATATGCTGCTGAGCTAAATGACATCAGTGAGCAGTATGGAATGAAGATAAATACAAACAAGACAAAGACCATGGTTACCTGAAGGTAACGAAGGTAAACCTACGAATTCTAAATGAGGCAGTAGAACAAGTGGACGGCTTAAAATATTTGATGTATACTATAAGCAGTAACATGAGCTGCTGCCAGGAAGTCAAAAGGAGGATAGCAATGGCAAAGGAAGCTTTTAATAGAAAAAGGAGCATTTTCTGCGGAGCATTGAAAAAAGAACTAATGAAGAATAGTGAAGTGCTTTGTGTTGAGTGTGGCATTGTATAGGCAGAAACATTGCGATGAAGTGAATAGAAACGACTAGAAGCATTTGAAATGTAGGTGTGGAAAAGCCAAAATAAAAAATGAAGTTCTACTAGAAGCAGTAGGTGAAGAAAGAATAATGCTGAATCTGATAAGGAAGAGAAAAAGAAATTGCCTGGTTTAGTAGCTAAGAAGAAACTGCTGCCTACTGAAAGATTCACTAGAAAGAATGGTGAACGGGAGAAAAGTTCGGGTCAGAAGACGACATTAAGATATATGGCTCCTATGTGGACACTTAGGCTGGGTCTTAATGAGCGAGTAAAATTTCGACACTAGATCACAGATATCTAGTTTTCGTGTTAAGACTGCCAGTAGAGCAGTGTCGCTACATAGTGTAGCAAGTTTACCTTCTTTATTTTTCTTCAGATAACAATGGTCTTTGCCTTGTTTGTATTTATTTTCATCCCATACTACTCACAGTTGTCATTTACCTCCAGTTGTTCCTGCAATAACTCCTATGTGACATATTTATGGATTCTCATCCGGCCTAAGGTTTTTCCGTGGTTTTCCTAAGGCGCTAAGACAAATGTCGAGATGAGCCCTAAAAGAAATGGGCCACGGACCTGCACTCATATCCCCATGAACCCCCCTTTAACTACTCTAAATTAATTAATAATTACATCTATCCTAAATTCATAATCAATCGACCTGTTACCTAAAAGCCAAATTGGCTAATCTCTTATATTGAGACAATTCATCGTGCCTAAGGTAATTTCGTGGTTTTCCTAAGGCGTTAAGACAAATGTCGGGATGAGACCTAAGAGAAATGGGCCACGGACCTATATGCCCTTCCCCATAAGTTCCCCTTTTTTCTAACAAACAACTTAATGCCCTAGTTCAGAGTCTATAAAATGATGAAATACATTTGCAATGCGAAAGGACAGGGAACCTTTCAATGTGCAGATTCAGAATTCACGGCGTCTCTCCTGGCGGTCTTCACCTGCCTTGTCACCGATCAACAGACGACAGAGTCTTCTCGACTCCTGCATTGCGAAATTACACAGTTCATTTCAGTGTGCATATTTACACCAGCCATCGCCTCCTCATCCCGTCCCGTGTTCATTTTGATCACATTTCCGTCCCCCTCGCGTATGTGGTACCTAAGAGGCTACGTCCATTTTCGGCTTTCCCCTTCAAAATTTTCTAGAAATCCTTCAGTGGAGAAGCGTAAGCCGGAGTGAGACTAGTGGCCAACAGGGTTGGATCTCACATATTTAGTTTGTTACAGCCCCCCGACCCCTTGCAAGGACGCGTTTTGCGTACCTTTTAAATTTTTCCTTCTAATTCTCTTCTCTTTTTTCGATTATGGATTCTCAGATTTTTGCTCTATTAAATAACTTAAATAGTGATACAGCAAATAATAAAATCTCCTATATGTAATTATATTTGTTTCTTTCGAAAATGTAAGAATTCATAATCCCCTATGTAAGGCTGCCATAGGATGAACAAATGTATTTTTTCCTCCTAATGAAAAATTGTATATTTTGCACATAAGAGTTATTGCAGGAACAACAACGATATCGCTGTATAGTGACATTGTTCTACTGGCCCTCTTAACCCGGAAACTAGATGTCTGAGAGCTAATGTCGCACATTTTACTCTCCCCTTGAGACTCAGTCTAAGAGTAAGGCGGAAAAAAGGAAGACTGGAGAACGTTGGCTTTTGCAGTGAAAGACCTGCCCTTAGGCAAAAACTGTGAATGAACGAACGAATGAATGAATTATAGGCCTAATATGATATGACATGACATATCATCATCATCATCATCATCATCATCATCATCATTATCGTCCACACCTGTGGAGTAACGGTCAGCGCGTCTGGCCGCGAAACCAGGTGGCCCGGGTTCGAATCCCGGTCGGGGCAAGTTACATGGTTGAGGTTTTTTCCGGGGTTTTCCCTCAAACCAACACGAGAAAATGCTGGGTAACTTTCGGTGCTGGACCCCGGACTCATTTCACCGGCATTATCAACTTCATTTCATTCAGACGCTAAATAACCTAGATGTTGATACAGTGTCCTAAAATAACCCAATAAAATAAAAATAAATCATCATCATCGTCATCATCCTGACAAGCATTAGGCCGAGTGGCCTGTGACTGTCTTGTTTCTGTCCATCTCTTTTGAGGTCTGCCAATGGATATTTTTCCTCTCGGTCGATAATTTAAAATTGGCTTTGGAAATCTGTTGTTGCTCATTCTGTTGACGTGATTTTTCCAGTTTCCTTCATATAGCCAAATGTATTCCACCACTAATATAATATAATATAATATAATATAATATAATATAATATAATATAATATAATATAATATAATATAATATAATATAATATAGGCTAATACAATAATAATATAATACAACAGACTTTGCCGAATCTGCATTTTGGGCTCACTCCAACTGTACAGTACATATTGGACTATATTAAAACTCATTTTTATGACGTTAAGCATTCTCTATTTACTTCATCGGACATATGCCTACATAGAATTTGAGTGATAGACGTAGCCTATGTGGTAGCTCGTCCGAAATTCGCTCCTGGGTGTGGATTCGATTCCCAATTGGGCTGATCCCTTGGTTGGGTTTCTCTGAAGTTTTCCCTAGCTGTAAGGATAATGTCAAGTAATCACATGGCGAATCCTCGACCTCATATCATCAAATAGGCTACCATCTCACTATCGAAGCTAAATTACCTAATAGTATATACAGCGTCATTAAAGAACCAATTAAAAATACTCTTAGAATTTGTTGGCGAACGTTGCACTTTGCACGTTATTTGTCTCCACTTATATCCCCTACAGAAAATGATGTGGATATTCTGTGGTATTATGTATATGTATATATATATATATATATATATATATATATATATATATATACAGGGACATCATTTTATTTTTACTTCAATTTTTATTGTACCTGAGTTTTTGAATGTACTTCACTCCCATCCCTTCTACTAATGAAGTTCCAACTCCACACAGAACCAAGACCGCAGAAAGTAAGCAGTACTGCGTTACTGAGTATAGTACGTTCCAGAAATATGTTCGCGTTTTCCAGTGACGAAAGAGCTTTCAATATTGAATCATATTTTCGCACAGGTACTGTCCGTTTGCCTACGTCGCATCCCGGTTTCCCCCACCTGCTTCTGCTCGCCCCTCTGTAAAAGCTGGGCTGTCTTAGCTCTTTTCTGAAAACATTAATTTCTCTTAGGAATTGGACGTTTACGTAATATTATACAGCTGTTTAATTTAACTTAAATAAAAGGGCCTCGTTAAGTAATTAACTATCACGTGCTTTCCTCCCTTTCTACAATCCTGCGGCATAACCACTTGGACGGACAGTAGATAGCATGTCTGAGTAATTTTATATTTTCGGGTCGGGCAGAAGTGAAGATTGAATTTACAGTACGTAGAGTAGGTACAGAATTATTTCAACATGAGTTACTAATACGAAGGTCGAAACTGGCAATTGGAATTAGATGCAATAGTCTATAGTGCGATAATATGCATAAAAGAACTGAAGCCTGTAGCGAAATGAACGGCCACCATTTTCAAAATTGTGTTTAAATATTCATATTATGATTATTTTTCAATTTAACTTCTTTCTCTATATTGTAGGCTAATGTGCTGTAGACTGTATAATATACACCGCATAATGAATACGTTCGCATGGATAACTCACTTCGTGAGTAAAAACACTTATTCTTAATACAGTACTGTACTTTGATTAAAGAAAAACCTAATGAAAATTATCAAACTTAAAATCGCGATATTTCCTAGTTTACGTAAATGGATGAACTACTTTTCTTCCTTCCTATACCTGGTAGAGTGATTTGTGTTTTACACCAGTATCATCGAACTCCAGTCTTGGAGGGGGGAGCAAGCGGTGTTTCCGGTTCTCTAAAGGTATAGACAGGTTAATATTAAAAATGTTAGTAAAAACAAAATGATGTCCCTGTATATAGCCTATATATATATATATATATATATATATATATATATATATATATATATATATATATACACACACACACACACATACTGAAGATAGAGCAATGCTGGGATTATGAGCAAGAAATCTGAATTGTTTGGAAAAAAGTTCTCAAAGCCTCTTTTTCTACAATAAACAAATAAAGAGGTGGATTTGAAAGTGTATTAAGTGCATTTTTTTTATTGTAACTTGCTTTATTCACGTTTTAACTTACGCTTTTAAACCCTAAGTTATATACAGTCTGATCCGTTTGGGTATGAATAATATTAATTTACTATTATAAAGCTATTATGATGATAGAACAAATTTCTTGGTGGTTATATTTGCAGTGCTTGGGAAAAGTGACATAAGTCAGTTTCCACAAACCCTTTTTGATAATTTATTGACAACTTACACTGGTTTATGTCGATTTGATTTTTTCTGTATGCATTTTGTATTTGGAGAAATATTTATGTATTTTTTTCCAAGCGAGCAGATGTTCCGTAAGTTGTCAATAAATTATCAAAATAGGTTTGTGGAAACTGACTTGTGTCACTTTTCCCGAGCACTGCAGATATTATGATTAAAGGATGGAAGTTTCCATATATGAAAACAATGCATAATCTGAAAGGACAAATGAAAATCGTAGATAATTAAAATGGCTACTACAAATCAACTGCTGGCACAATGTGTTCTTTGGTATGCTAAATTTGAGAGTGTTAAAAGAGTTCAAAGGTAATTTCGACGTGAGTATGGTGTGCGTAATGTACCTAAATACGATTCCATAATGTTGTGGTATCAAACATTTGTAGAAACATGTTCTGTGTTAAAAAGCATGTAGGAGGTCGCAGGCGAAACACAGTACGAGAAGCAGCTATCTCTTGGCTTGGTCCCCAAACTCCTCAGATCTAACCCCTCCTTACTTCTTCGTGTAGGGTTTTGTTAAAGACATTGTCTATTCACAGAAACCCAGGAACATTGATGATCTGGGAGTAAAAATTACTCAAGCTTTTCAACAAATCAACCCTCTTATGTTGAGCTCTTACGAATCTGCTATCTTTCAGTGCTGTATGCACAAAGTTTCAACAAATAATGTTCAGTAGTAAATATTTCACGATGTTTTTATTTTATCCATACCCAAACGGATCACCCTGTATAACTGTGTAAGTTTATTTAACAGACTTTCCTAAGTCTTGACTTAGTATCTGCTTATTTTTTTTTTCCAAATGGATCTAAGGAGGTCAATTATATTTTATTAGTTTTGTCATTTCTCTCATAACTTGTCATTTGAACTTCGGTCAGTTTGGAATACACCTCTTCAAATTGGGTCTGACAAATGTCGAACGGCGGTCCTTAGTCATAGCTGAATGCATTTATTTGCACAATTTTAGCGATCGGAGCACAGCACGCATGCGCGAGATACTGCGCACTTGTTTTTGTCGCGGCGAAGCCCTCTCGCTCACCGGTGTTGTCGTCACAGGCGTATTGTTGTTCCACGGCGAGTGGCCATGAGACAAAGTCAAATATTAGCTAAAATCCGTGTCTTCCTGCATGAGCCCCGAGCAGGGACCCCATAGGAACGAGCGACCTCTCGGCGGAGTCCCACGACAACACCCCCAGTGTCAATAGAAACCCTTTGCGTCATTTCCGATATGAAAGCAGGGATGTCCATCAACATGTATGAATATAAACAGAAGAAGCATAAAAAACAAACAGGAATGTGTTTAAGTATTGTCTTAGAATATTTTTACCACTGACTGTCTTTGTCCCCGTTCATAAATAAGAGAGATTGGTGGAAGAAGGATCCATCTTACATGTAAAAGAAAATTCGCGTTCAAGAACAGGCCTAGCCTCAAGATTTATAAGTTGGTATGCGAAATGCTTATAGAGTTAATTTCTTTAAAGATAAAGAATTTTGTGAGTCGACAAACACTTCCTCAAGAGACAATCAATACAGGCCTACTTTTACGCATGCACGCACGCACACACATACATACACAAAAAAAAACCAATGCAATAATTTTGCTATGTAATTAGAAGAAAATATAGAATCAAAAGATAATTTATTGATATAAATGTTGTCATACTTTATGCATTTTTATTTTGTTTTATGTGATATGCCTTTTATGGCCGGATTTTATTCCAAGCGCAGTAAGGGTCGCTCCTTTCAGTGTAAGTTATACACATTTCGCTAAAAACTAGAACTTTTCCTATGGTTAATAAGGAGAATTTTGGCATTACAAGTAATTGAAGTGAACTCTTTATTATACGTAATAAGCAGTGGCTGCTCTTGCGTATTTCTCAAGAGGAGGAAAGAAGTTAACAGCACGAAATGACACGTTCTTGAATGAAACATGATACAAATTAACCTACATACATACGTGTAAGACCAGGTAGTGTTGGGGTTGACCTTCCCTTCTGTATAGCAATAATCTGTTCTTGTAAACTGAGTTTCCTAAATTTTCCAAAATATACAGGGACATCACTTTATTTTTACTTGCATTTTTATTGTACCTGCGTTTCTGAATGTACTTGACTACTTGACTCCCACCTCTTTCACTAATGTTCTTGCTCCCGTCAGCCACACAAACTTACGGCCGCTGTAGCAAACGAAGTCTGCTAGCAGTGAAGTAAATAGTACAGAGTATAGTGTGTTTCAGAAATATGGTTGCGTTTTCCATAGAAGGGAGAGCCTATATTATTAAAGCTTATTTCCAGGGGCAGGTATTTACGGAAATTAATTTTATCATTTGTGTTTTTTAATATTGGTGTCGGCGGAGATTGTTGGAAATTTTGGAAAATACAACTATTTTCTAATTGGAGTATTAGCTCAGTATGAATATTACTTTCCAAATAATTAACATTAAAGATTCATTGGATTCTGGTAAAGGTGTGGTATGGCCAATAGACAATATTTGTTGGATTGAGACTGTATTTAACACACATTCATTAAAAACGGGGGGAAAAAAAACTTGCAACCCTCAAATAATACTTTCAAATTATTAGTGAAATGTTGAATTCTCCGTCTTTTGAGTTCACTAATGTAATTAGAACACCTGGAATATAGCCTACTTGAATGTGCAACAAATCCAAATGAAACAAATGTCCGAAAAAATAACTCAGATTATGAAATTCGCTATAAAACGACACAATAATAATAATAATAATAATAATAATAATAATAATAATAATAATTCCCGAATGTGTTCATATTTCGCTATTAGAACTCTATTTCGCGATTTGTCGTTATTGTTTTATCCGCATATTATTAATCAGAATCACTTAATTCGTAAAGATCAGTAAAAATCTATTGTATATCTAGCCTATTAGGTCTATGTCGTGATTTTCGAGATCTCCGTAAATACCCGCCCCTGCTTATTTCGCACAGGTACGGTGTGTAGCATGACTGAATAACTTTATCTGTGTGGACTGTGCAGAAGTGACGATTAGAGTTACCGAAAGTACGGTAATATGCTGAATAAAGTAGCCATTATACAATGAATAAAATCGCCTGAGGAGTTGAGTTTGTGGAAAAAAATGTTACTACTCTACTGTATTTTGATAAAATACCGTAAAAGTAACGATAAAACTGAAAATCCTAATATCGTATTTCCCTGTAACATAAGTGGATACACTAGTTTTCTCTGCTCCTATAACTAGTAAAATGATTTGTTTACATATTGCACTAGTAACACCAAGCTCCTGTAATGGAAGGGGGGTAACAGTGTTTCCGAGTATAGCCAGGTTAATGTTAAAAATGTTGGTAAAATTAAAGTGATGTCCCTGTATTATGATTTCACTTCGATTCATTGCTGAATAATTACACAAATTAACAGTTACAAGGAAATTCACAACTTCGTAGCATTTGTCGCGCACTCTACAGCATCACACGTGTTGGAAGAGACTATAGCTACTGACACGTAATCGGAATCCTTTTACGGAAATGGGAATGGGAAATAATCTGAGGAAAGCGAGAACACTGCACCCACCCACGTGGTCAGTGTTGCCACATATACATTTTACAAGTTCAGTATCACAAGCTTTTGAAGAATGTCAGGTCTTGTAAAGTCATACTACCATTATTGATCAAAGCTGCTGGTGGCCGATTAATTTTTTATTTTCAAAATAATGTAGTTTGGAGTACCTAGCCTACTTTCAATTTGAAATATATTTGTACAAAACTGACAACTTGGCTGTTACCCTGTCCAGTAGAGAATGAATGGAAGTGAATTTCAGGGGCCGAAAGATCTGCGATACTAATGTAGAACTAACTACTTCCTCTTTGTTTTATATAAACCCAAGTTTAACTTTCAAATATCCTTGAAAGTTTCAAACCATGAATAGTAGCCTATATAAAGTGTAATGAATAATATTTTTCATTCATAATTTAAAAAAAAAAAATTTATAACCTATGGTATCTTTCACAGCTTTGCGTTAAAACTGTTTTTATTGTGCCTCCTCCTAGATGTGTTTGCCTGGTTGAATGCAACATCGTTAGATTGTAGCGGTAGCGAGCTTGCTGCACGACCAGTCGGTTTCTATTTCCCGCCCATGCGCTGATTCAGAGGAGGATCTCCTCCCTAACCGTTCATTTACTTGGTTTAAAACTCTGCTTCTTTCTCTGGCCGCTAGTGCGCTGTTGTCTATGTCTGTTAACTGCAGTAAAGGAGGAATGGATTGACTTTCCTCCACACAAATAATCTCGCATCTCTCTCACAGTTTTTTAGCAGCACATGAGCGCGCGTCGTTTAAAACTCGATCAACCGGAGTTTTCTTATAACTGTGAACTTAAAAATTATCGAATCTCCCTCGAATTTCAAAGCACATATTTTATTTGGTATTTACTTTTAAAAAAATAAAAATGTGAGGAGGACGTTCCTCCCATCCCCCCCCCGAACAACCGTCACTGGTAATAAGTCGGGTCAGGATTTATATGCACAAGAGAGTATGAAATATGCATAATAAAACAAGAAATACGTGCTAAATCCAATTAGGCGCACTGGAATAAGAGTCCATACAAAATAGTAGGAAAGTCTGTTTTCTGCTGACTTGTTGATCTCTTGTAACAAGTTCGCAGGTACGTCGAGTGTTATTTTAAAAAATAAGCATAAGATGTGCTATCTCCAATTCTTTGTTTTTTAGATGTGTTGAGAATATCACCAGTTATAGGGCATTTCGTGTTTGTGACACTTTTTATATCAACATTTCGTTAACAAACCGAAATACGAGAATTAAAATACTTTTATACATAACCACTGATCGTTTGTGTGACAAACAATGCCATACGCCACTTTTGCAGACAGTGTGTGCTTGTTACCTCTGTGGGTGCGGGAGAGCCAGCTTCCAACAAGTGGTACAACAGCATCGCTGTCTGCAGTCTTGGATTCGAGCAAGCGATGGTGAGATCGGTTGCTACACAGAGCAGCGTTCTACCTGTACCTACTTTCAGCCTCCCTAAGTAGACACTGAACGAATCCTTTATTTTTAACTATTCCACTCTTGGATATCTGTGTTATCGCAGGCAATTATTCTAGACCAGGCCTGCACAAGGTTTCCGCTCTCAGAGCCGGCTCACAGCTCATGAGCGGAATGCAGATATTAGCTGCGCTCAGTATAGGGTGGACTGGAAGAAGGGGTGATCTCGTACAAAATATACACAAAAGGGAAGTACTAGTACGAGTGTTTATGATATTAATTCCCGTTCAGTGTTTGCAAAAGTATCTTGGACTTATTAATTAATACAGAAATATTTATTTTATAGAAATAATATAAATTGTATACCTACTTAAATGTACAATATCATTTTCTTATATTTTTATTTATCAGTACATCAAAACGAGGTTTTATGCTGTTGGCAGCTGAAAGGAACAGTAGCCTACTGATCGTAATGAAACATCAGTTACAGATGTTCGATGTCTGCCTTTATTAAAGCTGATTATAGAAAACAGTTGCTCACAAATATAAATGTTGAGCCAAACAGCAATCAATTTCACAGTCAGCCTGTGTAGTCGTGGATATTATTGCTAATGTTTAGTCTTGAAAAACTCAACCAGGCTAGTAGTATTATTCAAACGATCTTTAGTCCTTAGGCCACATTGAAGATCAATAAGTCCTAGCTGTAAATCGTTAAATGTTATGTTTTATTTAACGACGCTCGCAACTGCCGAGGTTATATGAGCACACTTAAATGCAATCGACCTGGCCCGGAATCGAACCCGCAACCTCGGGCATAGAAGGCCAGCGCTATACCAACCAGGCCCACCTGTAACTTATATGGCATTGTTTCAACTGGTGTTGAAGAATTTATTATGAAAGCTTTAAACTTCTTTCCAATTAAGACAAGATTTTTAGTAGGTTATTTTACGACGCTTTATCAACAGCTTATGTTATTTAGCGTCTGAATGAGAAGAAGGTGATAGTGCCGGTGAAATGAGTCCGGGGTCCAACACCGAAAGTTACTCAGCGTTTGCTCATACTGAGTTGAGGGAAAACTCCGGGAAAACCTCAACCAGGTAACTTGACTCGGGAATCGAACCCGGGCCTCCTGGTTTCGAGGCTAGACGCACTAACCGTTACTCCACAGGTGTGGACCTTAAGACAAGATCTTGAAACCTATTATTAAATTCATTTTGAATTTCAATTAATATTTGCACATAATCGTTTAACATGGCTTCATCACGTGCAGTTTCTATCGTTCGAAAGTAAGCCATATTGCCTTCCCGAAACTGACTTACGAAAAGTGTAAGTTTACGACTGAAATCCCGTAATTTATTCAACATATCAACACTGAGCTGGCCTTTTCCCTGAAGAGAGATATTAAAATTATTGAAGATTAATATCTTTAGTATCTTTATGTCTGAACTCGTAATGACGCATTATGTTATGTTTCTTTCTACTTTCGAAATGTTGGGGCAGATAAAGCACTGAGTATTTACTCCAGCAGCTATGAAAAAATAAGCATTTTCCCATGCAACATTGAAGGAATTTGTCTGATCACTACTTTTCCGTCTTTTAGATTCCTCCATACCGTACTGTAGCAGTAGGTAAGCAACGTGAAACAGTTACTAGGAATACGCACTGCACTCCACAAGATACCTGAGTGGTCGTTTCCCTCTTCTCTATCTATAGCAGGTCTATGTCATTCTGACGTATCTTCCTCTCCGATTCGGCGAGCGGTAAACACAGCTCTCCCGCTCGGAAAGAGCGCGCGCGCTCGTTGAGCGCTATTTGTGCAGGTATGTTCTAGACATTAGATTCGGAGTCCGCGAGTTCGAACTCTGTTGATGTCTGATTCTTAAATCTTCAAAAACAATTAACATTTATTTTAATGAGAAATGTAAAAGTATCTTTTTTTAAACCCCATAGAGTCCGTGCGGGAAGGCAGGTTGAGTTACAAGCTTCCATGACTTCGGCATTAGAATGAGGTAGTGTGATCGGCAGTCTCCGAGCGTCTTTTACGCCAGGGAAATCTCCGACAATCATTTGACAGTAGGCTGAGTGGATTCAGGGACCGGTCTGAAGTTTTGGAAAAAGGAAAAATTCCATCACCTCTACCCGGGATTGAACTAGAGACCTTTCAGTCCACAGCCAGTTGCTCTATCAACTGGGCTACCCGGCAGCCCTTTAACAGGAAAGTAAGCCAGGTTTATTGTATGTCATGCGATGGAACTTCTCTAAATCCACGCATGTAGGCCTAATGTCTCTCTACATAAAACTTCTATTCCGCTAGTTATCCTTGCCTATCATTTTATCTTAGGGGTTATTACTGCTATAGCTGCCCATATAATAATCGGCGTCTTGTTACGCTTTCAATATAGGAGAAGGTTGTCTAAATTGGACCACTTTTCGTACCCGGTATTTTATTTTTTACTCATCAGGATATGTAATAAATGAAATTTATGACAATCTTATTTATTAATATGTTTGCATTATAAAGAAATTAAAACAAATATTTATGTAGGAATACAAATGTTACCCATTTGCCCGTTTTCTTCAACCTTTGTTAAAATGCACCTAACATAGCGTTAATTAACTGTAAGTTAAAAGTATGAATTGCTGTTAAAAATATTGCGTTTCTTCAACTCTAAATTTCACATTTCAATATTCCGTTTGTTACCTCTCTGTCAGGACCAGAGATTCTAGAGTTTAAACATAACCTTTAACCAAGTATAGACTCAATTCTGTTTTCTGAACTCTGACAATTGCGATTCTCGCTTGTTTCCATTGTTTGATTCAGATAGGATAGAAGTCTTTCTATTATCTCAGGTTTGATTTCTGCTTCTTTCCGTCGTCTGTATCACAATAGCGTGGAGCGGCGTATTGGTATTCCTGTTGTGAAATGGAAAACACTGGAACAAAAAGAAATCATGGGACTAATTTCTCTTCGTTCGAGTATAAAACAATTAATGAGATAAACAAACAAACGGATCTAAGTTGAAAGCGAAAAGTGAGGCTTGGCAGAAAATAGCCTATAAGTTTACCTTTGTATGAACTTCTGTTCTGTTAAATCACAGAAATCATCCGCTCTGTTTATGTATTCATGGATATCATTTTCTAAACAATCAAGATATAGCAGCATCTAACGCATCAGCCATATTGGATATTTCTATGCTAACAGAGAGTTAAATGATTTAACTCCATGAAATTGGGCAGTTAGATTGACATAGGTTTTAACATCCTGTTAGTACGCCTACTAATAGTAGTTGAAGAAATGCTTCTACTGTTTAGTTTATAGTTAAAATGGAATAACACACTGTTATAATTTAACAAAGGTTGAAGAAACCGGGCCATTGACTTTTGTCCAACTTTGCAAACGGTACGAATAAGGAAACGAGTTTCCTAATTTGGACCGGTAGGTTCCTAATTTGTACCACAAACTTAAATCATTTTTTTCTTCATGGGAAACTATGAATTTGGTACTCTAGGGTCACTTATCACTGATTAGGAACGTTTTAACATAAACATAAACTAAACCGGATTTATTTACAGGCGTCAAAATATTTTTTTCACCCACTTTCCTACTCCAGCACATTTGTCGTGAATCCAAATTTTGTACTTCTTGCATCTTATCATTTCTTTAATTATTCTTTCATTGAAAAGTTCATAATAACACTTGTAATTTTGATTACGGTATTGTCCGATTTTTTGTTGGCGCTCTCTGACGTTGAAGGAAAATATTTCCTTTTCGTTGCTCCAGTCGCAGGCCTTGTTTCTCCTTAGCTTCTATCAAATAAATGGTCTAATGGTCAACTCACAAGCTCGGTGATTACCAAAGGCTCTTCTGTTGGCTCGAGAAAATGGAGCCATGTTATTCCAGCTACCAGGACATTCAGTACACTGCCTTCAACCACTGAATGTGCCTTTCTTCAGACCGATTGGAGTGTAGCCTACTACACACACAGGTTATGGAGAAATGATTGCGGTTAAATCCAAATTTAACTACATATCGTTGTGCCAATTGTCAAAACTTTTAGGAGAGGCTTACGGCAGAGTGGCAACAGTTTCCACTACCATAACTGGTTTAAAATCATCTGGCTTCTGGACTGTCAATCGGCTTATGTCCGAAGAGCACCATTATATGCAGCTGAAATGCTCAGTCAAGAAAACCAGCCCGGAGAAGGCATCTGTCAACCAAGTAACATTTCTTTTGACAGAAAGTTAATCTGGAAATTCTTCGGAACACGAGAATAAAGAAAACGCCACCAATAACAGTAAGAAATTAAGGACTCAAAAGTAAATCAAAATCGATGAACCTGCGTACATTTAAACCAAAGATCAAACCAATTTCGTAGTTCCATTCTAAAGTTGCCCAGTTTCATAACTTTTCCAGAGACATGCTTAAGATTCCATTCGAGCTAATTCCAACCCTTCCCAAAGTGAATTCCAGTAGAAAAACTTTGCGAGCTCTGAGGAGAATTTAATTGACTATTACACGATTAGAAGAAAGTATATAAAGATTAGAATAAATGAAGTACTCTAATATACTAAAATATTGACTTACTAAAATTGTATTTCACTAATGCTAGCTTCACCAAAACGTTTGAATGGAGCCGCCATTTTCAGTTGACTGTCTATGCTGTAAACAAATGACGATCGCAAAGCATTTTTTATAGTACCGTAAAGAATTTGCAGTTTGAAATGTTGGCAAACAAAAAAATAAATGGTAGGGAGGTGATAAAACAGAAGAAAGTATATAAATATTAGAAGAAATAAAGTACACTAATACTTTAAAACTGACATTAATTGACTTACTAAAATTCTATTTCACTAATGTTCCCTTCACCAAAACATTTGAACGGAGCCACCATTTTCAGTAGACTATTTATGTGGGAAGCAAATGACGATAGTAAAGCATGTTTTATAGTGCCGTAACTAATTTGTAGTTTGAAATGTTGACAAACTAACAAATGCTAGGAAAGTGATAAAAACAATTGCTAGGGAAGTGATAAAAATAAATGTTTGGGAAGTGATAAAATTTTTCCATAAGTAGCCATGATTGCTTGAAAGACGTCCTTTCGTACCGTTTTATTGGTCAAAAATAATATAACGTAGTAAAAGTGTAGTAGTCGCCATAAAAACACGGATTTAGTAATAGTTCTACACATAAAATTATAGGCCTAGTTTCTTTCTGCTTTGTTTTCATAACGAAAAGGTAAATGTCAATTTTTAGGAAGTCACTTATTTGGATATTTTCAAGTCATAAGACCTGTCTTTGGGCAGAAAACTATGACTGATTACTTCTATCTCAAAAGTTGCCGGGCGATTGTTTAAATAAGCTTAATAATATTTGTAGCGTTTACGAAAGCATATTGCTTATACCAACTCATTCTGTAGAGAAATCTATTTTTCTAACGTTTCGGGAGCGTTTCAAGAAATATATTTTGATGAAATTATATTCCCAATAAGTGTTTCCTACATTACACTGTTAAGTTACTGATATATACTGTCAATGAGCCGCAAGTATCGCCATAAGCAAAAGTCATTTTAACAGATATCAAGAAAGTATTTACTTCTTTTAGATTAAGAACATGTTTTTCCTTTAAAATTATACCGATACTGTTCATTGTATGTATTACAGAAAATCCTGGAATTCTTCTAATGAGTTAAGTAAAATTTAAAAATAGTTTCAACTGGAAAAAAAAAAAAAAGTAAAATTCTTTAAGAGAGACTAGTTTGCATTTTTTCTTGGATCGCTAAATGTAAACTTTTCCAAGTTTTGGATTTACTTCGTTTCGAGGTAAAATATTAACAGGAGAAGACAGTCCGTCCTTTACGGCCTTTATAAACTCCTAATTGAGTAAAGTGCCTACGAGTAAAATAACTAATCATTTTTCTTTCCAACATTTTTTTCACCTGACGACAAGGGCACATTCAGCCTTGGATATTCTGCAATTGATGTACAGTATTTTAATTCATATCCAATACTTACTTTCTGGCTTTTAAGGAACCCGGAGGTTCATTGCCGCCCTCACATAAGCCCGCCATTGGTCCCTATCCTGAGCAAGATTAATCCAGTCTCTACCATCAAATCCCACCTCCCTCAAATTCATTTTAATATTAACTTCCCACCTACGTCTCGGCCTCCCCAAAGGTCTTTTTCCCTCCGGCCTCCCAACTAACACTCTATATGCATTTCTGAATTCGCCCATGCGTGCTACATGTCCTGCCCATCTCAAACGTCTGGATTTTATGTTCCTAATTATGTCAGGTGAAGAATACAATGCGTGCAGCTCTGCGTTGTGTAACTTTCTCCATTCTCCTGTAACTTCATCCCTCTTAGCCCCAAATATTTTCCTAAGAACCTTATTCTCAAACACCCTTAATCTCTATTCCTCTCTCAAAGTGAGAGTCCAAGTTTCACAACCATATAGAACAACCGGCAATATAACTGTTCTATAAATTCTAACTTTCAGATTTTTTGACAGAAGACTAGATGACAAAAGCTTCTCAACCGAATAATAACAGGCATTTCCCATATTTATTCTGCGTTTAATTTCCTCCCGAGTGTCATTTATATTTGTTACTGTTGCTCCAAGATATTTGAATTTTTCCACCTCTTCGAAAGATAAATCTCCAATTTTTATAGTTCCATTTCGTACAATATTCTGGTCACGAGACATAATCATATACTTTGTCTTTTCGGGATTTACTTCCAACCCTATCGCTTTACTTGCTTCAACTAGAATTTCCGCGTTTTCCCTAATCGTTTGTGGATTTTCTCCTAGCATATTCACGTCATCCGCATAGACAAGGAGCTGATGTAACCCATTCAACTCCAAACCCTGTCTATTATCCTGAACTTTCCTAATGGCATATTCTAGAGCGAAGTTAAAAAGTAAAGGTGATAGTGCATCTCCCTGCTTTAGCCCACAGTGAATTGGAAAAGCATCAGATAGAAACAGGCCTATACGGACTCTGGTGTAAGTAATTCATATCCAATATTCCACAAAATTATTTATGCATTTACATTTGTACGAAAAAGGCCCTTCATATGTGCTCACAAACTCAACTTAACATGCAACAAGTTGCACGTAATTCGGTGTATGCATCATAAAATTATACAGCGCCTAAATGTTTAAAAATCAATTCTGGACTCACCAGTCTTCATGCTTTGTACGCTGAAGGGAAGAACAAGCAGTCTCGGAAGAACCTGAAGAAAAAAGAATTTTAATTTATTTTGAAAATAATTACATTAAAAATAATGATGTTTGAGAAATAAAATTAAACCCACTCAAATACAGATTTTACCAATGAGATAGTTAGGCTATCATAACAGCTATATTGTATGGAAATTAAATAAATTTAAGCACAAAAGGATTGGGGTAGAATTCAGGTCGCATAAATAAAAACTAAAAAATAAATTCTGGAAAACCATGGAAGAAGAATGAAACTCATAACATCTTTCAAATGCAGTAAAATGTCTATAGCAGACCTATACAAACAGCGCTCAACGAGCGCGCGCTCCTTCGGAGCGGGAGAGCGGTGTTTACCGCTCGCCGAAACGGAGAGAAAGATACGTCAGAAAGACATAGACTTGTTGTAGGTAGAGGAAAGGGAAATGACCACTCAGTTATCTAGTGGAGTGCAGTGTGTAGGCCTATTCTCAGTAACTGTTTCACGTTGCTTACCTACTGCTACAGTACAGTATGGAGAAATCTAAAAGACGGAACATAACATTTAACATTTAACGATTTACAGCTCGAACTTATTGATCTTCAATGTGACCTAAAGGACTAAAGATCGTTTGAATAATACTACTAGCATGGTTGAGTTTTACAAGACTAAACATTAGCAATAATATCCACGACTACACAGGCTGGCTGTGAAAATGATTACTATGTTTGGCTCAACATTTATATTTGTGAGCAACTGTTTTCTATAATCAACTTTAATAAAGGCAGACATCGAACATCTGTAACTGATGTTTCATTATGATCAGTAGGCTACTGTTCCTTTCAGCTGCCAACAGCATAACACCTCGTTTTGATGTACTGATAAATAAAAATATAAGAAAATGTTATTGTACATTTAAGTAGCTATAGAATTTCTATTACTTCTGTAAAATAAATACTTCTTTATTAATTAATAATAGTCCAAGATAGTTTTGCAAACACTGAACGGGAATTCATTTCATAAGCACTCGTAATATTACTTCCTTTTGTGTTTATTTTGTACGAGACCACCCCTTCTTCCAGTCCACCCTTATACAGAGCGCAGCTAATATCTGCATTCCGCTCATGAGCTGTGAGCCGGCTCGGAGAGCGGAAACCTTGTGCAGGCCTGGTCTATAGCCTATAAAGAAACAAATAGATTATAGAGACAAAAAGAATGGCTATAAGAGCAGAAAAGTACAGAGCCCTCACTAGGAAATAAGTTTCGCTCAATAAACGTCGTTGACCTTCATCTGTCACTAATCTATTCACCTCATCAAACCTTACTTGACAGTAGACCTACTTATCACTAATCTATTTCCTCATCAAACCCTGTCTAACCTTATCACTAAGAGTGCGTCTAATTAACACTATATCTCATCAAACCCTACCTAACCTCGCCGCTAACAGTGGCGCTATTTCTCAGTAAGAGAGAGAGAGAGAGAGAGAGAGAGAGAGGGAGAGAGGGGGGTAGAGAGGGAGAGGGGGGAGAGAGACAGACAGACAGAGAAAAAAAATTTCTCCTGGTTACGACACCATAGATAAACGTCATGTCCTATGTTGGCGACATCATATACTTCGTTCTAATTGGTTGTCATCGTTTTTAAATTTTAGTTGGTTATTTAATGACGCTGTATCAACTATTAGGTTATTTGGCGTCGATGAGATGATAGCGAGATGAGGCCTAGGATTCGCCATAGATTACTTGGCATTCGCCTTACGGTTGGGGAAAACCTCGGAAAAAACCAAACCAGGTAATCAGCCCAAACGGGGATGGAACCCGCGCCCGAGCGCAACTTCAGACCAGCAAGCAAGCGCCTTAACCGACTGAGCCACGCCGGTGGCCTGTTGTCATCGTAACGGCACGTCTCATAGCTGCTGTACCTAATTCTTCAATTCAGCATTTTTTATTCTTATTATAATATACAATAAGAAAGGAATTGGCTGGATCACTGGTTGAGAAGAAACTGCCTAGCTGAAGGAATGGTGAACGGGAGAAGAGTTCGGGGCAGAAGGAGATATCAGATGATATACGACATTAAGATATATGGATCATATACGAAGACAAAGAGGAAGGCAGAAAGTAGGAAAGACTGGAGAATGCTGGGTTTGCAGTGAAAGACCTGCCCTTGGCTAGAACACAATGAATGAATGAAAACAATAAGGTATATAATAGGATACACTTCGTTGTTTTACACCATAATTAAGGAAGTCAATATCCGAACATAGAATAACTTATGTATAGTACGTCCGCTCACTTGGAACGTGCGATTGGACACACTTACCGCAGGGAGCAAGTAAGCACGCAACTCTGAACAGGTTCCATGTAAACAACGCTGAGTTGCCATCTCTCCCTTCTGAAGACTGAAGTGAATCTTCATATGCGTCTTGTAAACACAGAATTAAAACACGAACACCTCCTATTCAGAGTCCGTTGAGTCACTATTTAAATCAATTACACAAGATTCCAAGCTAGCTTCTAAGGACCGATAATCACTTTCTTCTGTCTTTATATGTTCGATAAACCCGTACTTACTTTACCTAATGATTTTTATTATTAATGTCATCCGTCATATTTACTTTAAATCACGTACTTCTTGAACAGATTTATTTCCCAATGTATTTTCTGACCGGACATTTCTCTTCAGTTCCGACCAAACGCATTCTATGGCTTTGAGACAACAATGATGGGGGGAGGGGCAGTCGTAGTACAGCATGGCCGTATTTTGATGATAGTTCGTCAATTACATACATCTTTTTTTCTATGATGGCTACGTTTTATCTTCTGTAGCAGATGAACTTTGTTGTTGGGTCTGGCGTGGGCAAAGGGATGTTAATATCACGTATAAGTGTTTTAATGATATCTATTGTTGATCTAATGGTAGATAGGGGATTCACAATACGGGAATGGTATGGGACATTATCCATAATGATTATTATGCATTGAGAATTTTATTTAACGTTGGAGCTATTTTATTTTGACTATTACACTCTTACTACGTCATACTACTTTTGACCAACAAAACGGTACGAAAGGACGTATTTCAACCAATCATGGCTGCTTATCGCACAATTTTATCGCGTCCCTAGCATTTGTTTAATTTTATCGCGTCCCTAGCATTTGTTTAATTTTATTGCGTCCCTAGCATTTGTTTCTTTGTTTGCCAACATTTGAAACTGCGCTGGTCTGGACGTCAAAAAAAAGAAATATATATATATATATATATATATATATATATATATAAAACTACAAACCACTCCAGTTGATGCACAGCAGTTTCAAATATGACTCGCATTGGCATTCAAGAACAAGAATTAATAAAAATCACTGATCATACCTATGCATCTTCTGAAATCCGATTTACAAATAAATGAAGAGCACCATTCGGAAATCCTGAATCAGTTGAATACACCATGTAGGCCTAAATCAACGAGTTCCACTTCTATTACGCACACGTCCAATATAACATCAATTGAACCACCAACCACATTCAAATTTGAAAATTGTGCATTCAATAATTATTCCTTTTAAAATTATTCATGTTTATTTTTTATGTCATCGTCGTTAATTAAAACTTTTCTAACACCTGTGTACAGTATATTAGTTAGGTTATGTTATAGCTTCTGCTATATGATATTATGGATATTCACTTATCAGAGATTGTTTAATATTAAGATTTATTGAAAATCATCTGTCAAGTGACGTTGATTACTGGGATTCGAGTAATTGAAGTGGAATGAAACTGTTTTAATAATAAAAATTAAACTGAATCAACAAAGCCTTCTTGACTAGTAACATTGCCATCGTGTATAGATCGAGAACTTCTCGACGAGAGAGAAGGCATTGCTCACTACTGCCATCTAGCATGCATCTAGCGTAATATTTCTAATGTTGATATGGTACAATAATATATTTGAAGACAGTTGTATTTTCGTAAGTCAATTAATATTTTATTGTATCGGAGTATTTCGTTACTTCTAATATTTATATACTTTCTTCTAATCGTGTAATAGTCAATTAAATCCCACTCGAGTTTTGATTTTCTCTAGATAAATCAAAACGTCTAGTGAGATTACTGTTGATAAAACTCATACACAGGTCGTTGTAGTAGCCTAAGTCCGTTGCGAAACCATCGATTTTACGAAATTCTTCTTTCATATTTCGATCGACGTTTTCTTTTGTTGATTTAGCTTCTCCAGAGATAATTCCCTTTATTGTTGCGCCAGACACTCCTGTAGCAGCACTGGTACTTTTCAGTGGTGTCCGGCACTTCCCGCACAGTCTTTGAAATACGTATAAATATTAATTATTATTAACACTGTTCTTGTACAATCTTACCACGTCCTAATGGCGATTGTGTGGCTTTACGCCTACGACTATTGTTATTATCCGTTTCCCAAGGACGTCCACATTATAAATAGGCCTACAACCACAATGTATGGAACACAAAAGCCACAATATACACTTACGGTCTTCTGCCTTGTTCTGAGCTAACTGTATTATACTTGCGTGCTCGTCTGAAACCGAATACTATATGAACTTGTTCTCGGAGCACTGACTTAGATCTGTCAACAGCGCTGGCGTACCAACAACCAGCCGCGTGCTTCAAGACTGAAACATCTAACGCCTCCCGCTCAAGGTAGGTGCAAGTGGCTCTCATTTGAGCGGACGTACTATATAAGAGGTTACCTGTATTGTCTTGAGAAAGATTCATCTTCTAGCAACGTGTGTGGTCCACCAACTCTCACTAAATACGTACCACAATTTATTTTATACAAGAATTATAAGCAAACTAGGACAAACACCCATTAAAAGAGTTATGACTGGCAGCGTGAGACGCATTCTATTACAGCGGTATCTAGCAAAGTTTAGAAGTATTGTTGCCAATAATTGAAAATTGTAGCAATATTAATGAAGGGAAATGTCACTTAGCTATCACCTCCGGGATAGTCATATCGGCTCCCGTGGCTACACTTCATGGTCGTATTGACTCCCTGGTCTGAAACGTTATCTCAGTAATGTCAGAGTTGTAAGCTCCAAAACCGGTTGTGGAGCTAGAGAGTGCAGTAAGAGCGTGAACTTGCTTATGTCTGTGGAAACACCGGAGCACGCAACGAGTCATAGTGGAGCGCTCCGCTCCGTTTAGGCTGTCTGACAACGCTGCGTTATCTGAACGGTCGTATCGGCTTCGGAGTGTAGAGCGGTATTCTTCCTTGAACAGTCGTATCGGCTCTCGGGTGTGGAGCAGCATTCTTCCCTGAACGTCTCTTGTGCTGTGTGTTGTGAATCTGACTTCCCTTCTGAAACGGGGCTAATTTTGGTAATATAGAAGACCGGACTACAAACTGCTGCGAATCGTTTCATGCGAAATTCAACCAGGAATAAAATTAAATGCTGTCCATCCTAATATAGCCTATATCATTTTATGGAAGTATTGAAGGAAATTCAAGACACATACGTAAAGCTTCGAAGAAATAACGAAAGACGAAAATAAAAAAAGCGGATCACAGCTGATACAATTATTGACGGAGCCATAATTTACTTGTAACAAGGGAAGATCACTAGACTGCAGCACATGAAAAAAGTGTGCTACAAATTTTCAAGTCAATGTTTATAACATAGACGAGACGTATTTTATGTTAACATTAACTTATTGAATTTCCAAGTTTATAGAACCCTATTTTACCCGAAGGTATATTAGGGCTGTAATTAAATCATACATATTAGCCTATAGCCCTGTACAAATAGTTACATAAAATGTATACATAATTACGACATAAAATACACATATTACATTAAATGTGTATGACAATAAATATCATATTTATATTAGACAAATACTAAGATATAAGTTAAAATAAATATAATATATAGAAATAGATACACAATGTATGAAATGCAGTCTTATTACATACAGTACTTTCTCAGGACATATCACACACTGACTTGTTACTTAAAAATAAATAGATAAATAATAAGAAGAAAGAAATAAGTATTTCGTAGAAATACACATATTACTTTTAAGGACGTATATGACATAAAAATGATATGAAATAGACATGGCATACTGGTGCATGTTCAACACATAAGACATAGACATATAATATACAATACACAGAAAAGACAATTAAAAGAAAAATTACATAAAAACATATATGATATGAAACAGTGATATTATAGATATTATTATTACTACTTACTTACTGGCTTTTAAGGAACCCGAAGGTTCATTGCCGCCCTCACATAAGCCCGCCATTTGTCCCTATCCTGAGCAAGATTAATCCATTCCTTATCATCATATCCCACCTCCCTCAAATCCATTTTAATATTACCTTCCCATCTACGTCTCGGTCTCCCTAAAGGTCTTTCCCTCCGGCCTCCCAACTAACACTCTATATGCATTTCTGGATTCGCCCTTACGTGCTACATGCCTTGCCCATCTCATACGTCTGGATTTAATGTTCCTAATTATGTTAGGTGAAGAATACAATGCTTGGAGTTCTGTGTTGTGTAACTTCCTCCATTCTCTTGTAACTTCATCCCTTTTAGCCCCAAATATTTTCCTAAGCACCTTATTCTCAAACACCGTTAATCTATCTTCCTCTCTCAAAGTGAGAGTCCAAGTTTCAGAACCATGAAGAACAACCGGTAATATAACTGTTTTATAAATTCTAACTTTCAGAGTTTTTGACAGCAGACTGGATGATAAAAGCTTTTCAACCGAATATTAACAGGCATTTCTCATATTTATTCTGTGTTTAATTTCCTCCCGAGTATCATTTATATTTGTTACTGTTGCTCCAAGATATTTGAACTTCTCCACCTCTTCAAAAGATAAATTTCCAATTTTTATATTTCCATTTCGTACAATATTCTCGTCACGAGACATAATCATATACTTTGTCTTTTCGGGATTTACTTCCAAACCTATCTCTTTACTTGCTTCCAGTAAAATTCCCGTGTTTTTCCTAATCGTTTGTGGATTTTCTCCTAACATATTCACGTCATCCGCATAGACAAGCAGCTGATGTAACCCGTTCAATTCCAAACCCTCTCTGTTATCCTGGACTTTCCTAATGGCATAATCTAGAGCAAAGTTAAAAAGTAAAGGTGATAGTGCATCTCCTTGCTTTAGCCGACAGTGAATTGGAAACGCATCTGACAGAAACTGACCTATACGAACTGTACTGTACGTTTCACTGAGACACATTTTAATTAATCGAACTAGTTTCTTGTGAATACCAAATTCAATAAGAATATCATATAAAACTTCTCTCTTAACCGAGTCATATGCCTTTTTGAAATCTATGAATAACTGATGCACTGTACCCTTATACTCCCATTTTTTCTCCATTATCTGTCGAATACAAAATATCTGGTCAATAGTTGATGTATTACGCCTAAAACCACACTGATGATCCCCAATAATTTCATCTACATATGGAGTTAATCTTCTCAAAAGAATATTGGACAAAATTTTGTACGACGTCAACAAAAGTGATTTCCTCGAAAGTTACTGCAGTTAGTCTTGTCCCCCTTCTTAAAGATAGGTACGATTATGGACTCCTTCCATTGTTCTGGTACAATTTCCTTTTCCCAAATACTGTAGCACGCACAAGCTTATAAATTTCGTTAGATAATGCCCTTCCACCCTCTTGTATTAATTCTGCTGGAATTTGATCGATACCTGGAGACTTATAATTTTTCAGAGTTTCTATCGCAATTTCGACTTCAGGAAGTGTGGGTTCGGGTATAAATGGCTCAGCAGTTTCTATTTCAATTTCGTCCCGATCTTTTCTATTTGGACTATGTACATTTAGTAGTTGTCCAAAATAGTTTTTCCATCTGTTCAGGATTGAATTAGTGTCTGCAAGCAAGTCACCATTCTCATCCTTGATCGCGTTTACCCTTGCCTGATATCCATTCTTGAATTCCTTTATGCCCTTATATAAATGTCTAATGTTTTTAGTTTTACTATTTGTTTCTACCTTATTCAGTTTTTCCTTCAAGTAATCTCTCTTTTTATTCCTAAGCGTACGATTTGCTTCCCGTCTTTTATTGAAATAATTATCTCTATTCGCCTCAACTGGATCCTGTAAGAATTTCAATTTTGCCTGTTTCCTTCTTTCTACTATCATGCAGCAATCTTCATCAAACCACGGTTTCTTTTTCTTAGTTTCATAATAACCTATGCTCTGTTCAGCTGCAGTTTTGATATTATCTCGGATATTTTCCCACATGCTATTAACGTCTAACTCTTCCTCAACTTCGTCGGAACTTGCTAATACCGCAAACTTATTTGAAATTTCGACCTGATAATGTTGCTTAGTTTCCTCATCCTTTAATTTCGGAATATTGAATCTTCTAATATTAACTTGTTGCTCTACTCGCTTCGCTACTGATAGTCTTTGTCTTAGTTCTCCAATTACCAAATAATGGTCAGAATTACAGTCTGCTCGAATGTCTACTATACTAGTATGTCTTCTTTTATCTATCAAGATGTGATCTATCTGGTTATGTGTCAATCAGGTATTATTATTATTATTATTATTATTATTATTATTATTATTATTATTATTACTACTACTATTATTATTAGTAGTAGTATTTCCTTTTATTGCAGCCTGTTTTGCTCTGTTGCATGTTAGATTAACGATAAAAAATAAATAGACCCTGAATATATAAAACAGAGTTAACACATTCATATACCCTTTCTAATTGCATTAACTACCACTTCTCTTACTATGGCAGAAACACATGAACTATCTATTTACAGTGAATTGTGAATATGTGATATGAATTTCTGAAATTCTCTTGAACAGCGTTTCTTTTTAAAGATAAAACACAGGGGTTTTTCAAATTCCCCAGAACATGACATTATGACATTATGTTAACATTAATAACAGACGAAACGTTCTTACGTTAACAACATTTTTAACGATGCCAATATTTTAGTTCTAAGCCTGTTAAATGCAAAGCGATACGACCAGTCTCCAATGTTGAAACGGAAGCCGAAACAACCTACTTTCGAGTTACTGCGGGAGCCAAAACGACCAGCCCCAATCAACAGCCAAAAGTCAAAACGGGTTATTGGGAGCCGAAGCGACCTCACTCATCACCTCAACTAATCCAACCAAACCGTCACAGTCTACGTCTCCTGCCCTTTTCGTCCAGGGAACATACTCGTCTTTATTTACAAGAACCTTCATTATACTTTTGGCCTTGGAAAATACTCTTTGTTTACTGCACACTGTATGAAAGGAAATGTGTATGTGAATATTACCAGCGGTGCAGTGTCGCCTCTCACTGGATAAGTTAACAAACGATTTTTTCGTACTTCGCAGCTTTCATGGTCGTATAGTGTAAGAAAACGAAGAATAACGATATTGATCACTAGACTTCGTTGAATTGCCACACGCAGCATGCAATCAGGTTGCCGATGTACGGTAGTATAGAGGAGGTGAGCGACCGCCCGGTCTCGTAGTATAAGCAGTTCATGTTAAGAGTTGTGACCGGTCCAAATAGATAGAGCAGCTACAGCTAATGTATACCTATGTAAGCACTTGTTTTTGCATTACTGTGGTTGGAATAGTCGAAGCTTAACAGTTGTTCAGTGCAGACAAGAATTCAAACATACTACAATGAGAGTGTTGCTGTTACAAACAATTGCCCCTGGAATACCCTTATCTGCGCAGCCAGTCTTGACCCGTTGGGGAACGTGGTTGGATGCTGTTAAATATTATACAGAACATTACAGCAAAATAATGGAGGTAATTGATGCATTGGATAGCACAGACAGTTCCGCTGTTGCAGCTGTAAAATCATTGCCTTCTGAACAGGTATTGGAAGATATTCTGTTCATTGATTCTAATTTTAAAATCGTGTCCAAAAGCATCATCCTGTTAGAATCGTCTAAACTACAACTCTCAGAAGCCCTTAATATAGTGGATAAATTATCACAAATCGTTATCCAAAATAACAATTCATTAATTTCAGAAAAAGTGAAATGTAAGTTGAGAAACATTATTGCTAAAAATTCTGCCTATTCACAACTTCGTATTATAAATGATGTGGTATCAGGTCACGACAAGACGTCTGAAGTTGGTGTACTAAAAAGTAGTGACTTTCCGTTCTTCAAATATGCACCTATTACATCGTGTGATGTTGAACGTACATTTCTCAATATAAAAACTGTTTAAGTGACCATCGGAGGAGATTACTTTGCAGTCGCTCAAAATGTAAGTAACTCTTCACTGCAATGCACATATTCAAAGATGATGTATCTTATATTAAATTTTAAGAGTTAATATATCTCACTATAAAATAATTGTGTATTTACATGTTTAGACATATCCTACTTCAATGATCATTCATTATATTTCTTGAATGCAGGATACAGGTTTTATTGTAACCGCAGTATACTGCTCAGTGCTTACATCAGAGGCATACTCCATCCGTTGCACGTCCCCTTCTTATACAGTCCATACCGCGTGCGCAGTAAACCTTACGATTCCCGTGGCAATTCCTCGAAGTCTATTGATCACTAAAACTTATGATTACGAATAAACACAATACTTACCTCAATATTTCAACGCACGTACGAATGCTTCCTTGGCCGTCAGCGAGGTTAAGCGGTTTGCGATCATAACTAGTGTTCCGAAGTTGCGCTTGCGCGTAGGATGGAATTCGTGTTAAACTAAATAACCTTAGTTGAGTTTCTTCTGGGGATTTTAAGGCAAATGTTAGCAAATCCCATGGCTAAAAACGAACATATTTCGTCAAATACGATCTCACTATCATCAATTATATCTAGGCCTACGTTTGATAACCTCGCACTTGATATAGTGTCGTTATAGGCCTATAATCAATTAAAAATTAGGCCTACATTTTCTTCTGAACACTTGTCTTATATTATCATAATAAAATTACTATCATTTCTCATATAAACATGGCTATTCTTGAGATAAAGTTACTAATTTTTCGTCACAAGATGCCATATTTTTTATAGCACGCAACGCTGAAACTTGCAATTTGAATTTTTTTAAGTTCTCGTATGCGAGAATTTGTGACAAGTTAAGTTAGGTTATGTTGGGTTAGTTTAGGCTTTTCGTATGTCTTGTATAAACGAATCTGTGACAAGTTAGTTTAGATTTATGGTACGTCTTGCACATATGAATCTGTAACAGATTAGGTTAGGTAGGTTTAGACTTTTTGTACCCCTTGCATATACTAAGTGAAGTGAAATGTGCATTTCTCGTTATATTTTCAAGTGTTCTACCTCTTTATTTCACGTGTTAAATAATCACTTTTAGGTTATCTACGCCGATCAATTCTTTAATATTTTTACCCATTTTCTAATATGTTTTCAATAATCAAAAATATGGATTACCCAACAAATTTAATTTATACAGATTTTAAAGTACTAACTATTGAAGAAATTTATAAATATAGTTTACTAACTTACTACCACAGAAATCAAATAAAACATAAATCTAATCGACATGAATATCGTACTCAAAGACAAAAGTCTACTTTCCCATTAATTGAGCCTAAATGTCATACAAGTGCAGCACTTAAATAGGGTGCTAGTTTCGGCCCAAAAATTTATAATAAAATTACAAACCATTTTCCAAATTTGAAATATTTTAAAATTTAACCTTTTAAAAAAGAAGTTTATAAAATCACTCATGATATATAATATTAACAAATGTGTGTATATTTTTTTCTTTTTTACTTTTTCTTCCTGTCGACTATATTCATGTTTTTTATTGAATACTAGCAGTACCCGTGCGCTCCGCTGCACCCGTTAGAAATAAATACAAAGTAATTACATAATTAAAATAGGACATTTGATCCAGGGAACATTCGTGTTTGATAGAAGGATAAATCGTTTATTATGTTACTTAATTTAAATTGTATTTAAAACATTAAAATTCGATCATTTTGATCCAGAGACCACTCATTTGGTCATAAAAATTATTTTAGGAAATACAGGAAACGAATGCCTATCAAATTTTCTGTGCATAAGAAGCTATTTTAATCTCACCTGTCCTCGACTCACTCAGAAGTTACTGTAATAACATTACAGCATTATGTCCATCTAGAGAAACTACACTTTCCAATGGTGAATTAGTAATTAATTATACAAATCGGTTAATTTAGCTTCCGATATTACTTCATACAAACACAGAAACGTTTTCTGTAGGCTACCGCATGTTTCATAGCTTTCGATTGTTGTTGTCCAAGGCCCCTTATAGACGAAGTCATTTGTTTTTTATTTCACTACACCGTCTTAGATGGCGTTGTTATTGTAATTTTGAAACTCATTTATCTCATTAAATATCAGTCCTATCAAAATTTTGCATGGAATAAAACTTATCGGAAATTATTTTTAAAGAAACTTTTGTCATGTAATATTTTGCACTAAAATTAATGATAAGGGAGATATTTCGATTTATTTAATTCAAGCTCCCTATAACCCACCTTTTAAATAAAATATTTTGAATGACATATAGCCTAAATTCTAAGTTACAACGAACTTAATATATATTCAAATTTTCATATAAATCGGTTCAGCCATAATCGCGTGAAAAGGTAATAAACATCCAGACAGACATACAAACAAAAATTTCAAAAAAGCGATTTTCGGTTTCAGGGCGGTTAATTATAGACTATATGTTAGGACCAATTATTTTTTTGAAAATCGAAAATTACCAGAAAAATTTCGGCTACAGATTTATTATTAGTATAGATTTTATTGCGAGCTATTCTGTGTCGCAAAGCAAACCCAATATGTTGGGTCAGAAAAATAAAGCTACAGGCCTAGAGGAAGGCGATCGTTAGAAATCTCCATATAAAAACAGTTGATAATAATCAGGTAAAGGAGTTATAGACCAATAGGCTACTACATGAAGTACAGAAAAAAAAAGACTACGTTCCTTTCTAGGGATTATAAATAAGGTATAATAAAAGAGCAACGATTTCCATTTCGCTGTAGCCATGGCAACTCACAGCTATTGCATGCAGTACATGTCTCAAGATTTCGCAAACAAAACACGGTGGATTTAGTTCTGGATATAGAGAAAGCATTCAATGAAGTCTGGTTAGATCTTACTGTGAAGCTAATCAAACTCCATCTTCCAGGAAACCACACACACTTTCTCTCTTTCTCTATAGCCCCTTTTTCAGTGCACAAAGTCAAATCCACCACACACTCCGTGATGGTTGCGGTACCGCAGGGATCGGTGATGGTTTCGCACTCTTCCTGCCATAAATTAGGGAAATCCCTTCAGTAAGCTGCACTTACTAAGACTGTTTACTGACGACACATTCGCTATGATTAGCAACAACGTATAAAACAGGTTGTTATTATTAACCTTCAATAGCACACGATGCGATTTGGAAAAAAAGGGGAGGGGGGTTATCATCTGGTGCGTCAAAAGCAATCCACAGAAAACTGATGACGTATTTTGGAAAGAAAGACTCAACAGCAATATTAGACATTTTTAACAAAAGAATATCATGACAAAGAAAACTTTTAACTCCAAGACAGTAAACACCTCTCATTATCTGTCCACTGTGACCATCTATGCCTGTAAGATGTGGGCATAACCTAAATACATCACAGTACGATACACTGCTCCGTCTACATAGGAGAAAGCCAATGTTTACCTACTTAGATATAACAGGCGGAGCAAGTATTCTGCAATCGGCAAGCATCATGTTTAGATAGAGTATGAAAATAAAATATCGATCATACGGGAATGGGTATTTAAGAATTGTTAATTCATTACAAATAATTAATTCTGTTTCCTAAAATATATCTATAAAATACAATAATAAATAAATAAAAAATAAGTAAATAAAAAAGTAAATAAGTAATAGGCCTACAGTATGTAACAAAGTAAATAAATAAAAAATAAAAAAATAATAAATGCTTAAATAAATGCTTAAATAAATAAATAAATAAATAAATAAATTTTACTATAAACTCTCCAGCAATATCCTTAATATTTGAGCCTTTACAAGGCGTTGAATAATATTCACTTCGTCAGAAATACTCAGGTGCACAAACTTCAAAGGGAACGTGAAATGTTATGTCGTTATTTTTATATGGCTTCTTTCTGTTTAATATTATCTATATTGTCTGTAAAACAAAAGTACTAACACTGATTTCTTAATATTGCACTTGTGTTTTAAATGTTAATAACATAATAGAGAGTTAAAAAGGAATATTCACATAAATTCCATAGTTGTATAATTATACTGTATTAAGTGAAACACATCATTCATAAAGAAAGTGATATTCCAAAGAAAGAGTTTGAGTATGACATGATTAGTTGGAATTTATATTGATGGTATCTTTAGCCTTACAAAAGTAATCAATAAACTAATCAAAACAATATTACAGTACAAAGCAAAGTTACCTAGGTACTGTATCTGTTTTAAGTGTAACTAATATTACATAACAAAACTCTTATCGCATTATGCTTTTAAGGTGATATTGGTGAGCAACTTCCTATCATAAGAATATTAAATTATTTTCTCGAAATCTGCTGAAGCTATAGAGCTCACATTTTTACAACACATGGGCACGTATCTTTTGGTTATGATGTAACAGTAGTTGCTTTGTTAATTCATTTCATTACAAACAATTTCCATGCGAATATTTTCAAAATTTTCAATACACTATCTTCAGTAATACGTATATACGGTATATTAGATTTACGAAAACATTCTGTAAGGCTACTAAATAAATAGGCTTATATCTGAAAATTTCACTTTTCTATAAGAAAAGTTGAGAAAATATTTCTTTGAATTAAAAAAATCAAACTTGTGAAAAATGAGCATTAAAATTAAAACTTACATTCTTATAATGCACTTATACTTCTGAGGCAAATCTAAAAATTAACGTGGATACAGTTTTAATAAGTTCTCTTCTCTTTATCTACTGAATCAGTGCTGGCCATCCCTGTATATAGCTCGACCAAGCGGCATATACTACCTCTTTCGTCTGTCTCTTTCCTTTCCGCTGTAAAGCGCTCAGGCTCTCCCGAGCTCTAAAGCGCGCGCTAACTTCTATGGACATCAATTGGCATGCCTGTGTTAGGACCTATGGTATTGAAAATGTATAGTTTATTGTTACAATTTTACATTTATGCTTTTGACTGTTATGATGTTAATTTCAATGGTAAAAAGGAATATTAAAATTTAAGTAATATTATTATAATACAGTAAATGTACGCTTGAAAATGCAATTTGCTTATGGAATAGCGATATATTGATAATCGTTCGACATATCAATATATTTTCTGCGAATTATCATTTATCGAAATTAGGTTTGCAATAGGACCTTATCCGCCCTCTTCAGGCCGGGATGTTTTGAGTTTATAGAGATAGAAGTTTGGACAACTTCAGAAAAATTCTAAAACTGCAACCGTAGCAGGAGAATTATGCTTTATGCTTTTGTACCAACCTGCTTCTTATTATCAAACCGTGCATCTTATGCCTTGAGAAGTCTTAATAAATGCAACAATAATGATTTCATGGATATATTAATAATAATGACATATACATATAAATTTAAGTCGTATTATTTTCCATGAAATAAATATTCATATACAATATTAAATTCAAATCATTATCCAATATCTATTTTTAAACAGGGGTTCCCATAAATAGTTTTCCTTCACTTTAGACGTATTTCTATGTTGTAGAACTTGTGATAAGATACATTATTGAAAATGCTGTATCTTGTGTTCTTCCTTTAAGTTTATTTCATAATTAAGTACAAACTCGATAACAAAATAAAATAATTACACAAGACAAATTACTAAGTTGCCCTTCTTATGGATTCCATGAATTGCATATTCATATCAGGTACCGAGTTACCTAGGTACGTCCCGACGCTGTTATTTCCGGCGTGACTCCGCGTGACTACGTCTTAGAAAGTAAATGCTCTATGAAGTCTAGGTAGGTAGTATCGTTCGCCATTTTTGTTCTCACATTGCCGAGCTACCATACGAGGAATCTATTTGCCGCACCGTTAAACATTATCACGTCGTAGCTCCTATGATAATAAATCAAACGCAATGTAATTCAGCAAATAATTGAGAGGCAAATAACGTCTTCGTGTGTTTTCTGCGAACGCCAAAAAAAGAGCTAAAATGGCGGGCGATTATATTAAGTATTTATCGAGCCTTAAGAAATGAATCAGCGAATCACAAGACGCACACGTTTAAATGTAGGCGACTTGCAACGCGATTGGCTGCCGGAAATTAGAGCGACGGGACTATATATCTGTTTTAAGTGTAACTAATATTACATAACAAAACTCTTATCGCATTATGCTTTCAAGGTGATATTCGTGAGCAACTTCCTATCATCAGAATATTAAATTATTTTCTCGAAATCTGCTGAAGCTATAGAGCTCACATTTTTACAACACATGGGCACGTATCTTTTGCTTATGATGTAACAGTAGTTGCTTTGTTAATTCATTTCCTTACAAACAATTTCCATGCGAATATTTTCAAAATTTTCAATACACTATCTTCAGTAATACGTATATACGGTATATTAGATTTACGAAAACATTCTGTAAGGCTACTAAATAAATAGGCCTATATCTGAAAATTTCACTTTTCTATACGAAAAGTTGAGAAAATATTTCTTTGAATAAAAAAAATAAAACTTGGAAAAATGAGCATTAAAATTAAAACTTACCATACATTATTATAATGCACTTATACTTCTCAGGCAAATCTAAAAATTAACATGGATACAGTTTTAATAAGTTCTCTTCCCTTTATCTATTGAATCAGTGCTGGCCATCCCTGTATATAGCTCGACCAAGCGGCATGTACCACATCTTTCGTCTGTCTCTTTCCTTTTCGCTGTAAAGCGCTAAGGGTCTCCTGGGCTCTAAAGTGCGCGCTTGCTGCTGTGGGCATCAATAGACATGCCTGGCGTAAGGTATAGATAGTATAATGTACTTATATTATAAATGCCCAAATAATAAAATTATGAAATGGTTGCGATAATGGGTAAAAAGTTATATATTTTAATCTAGAAGAAAAATGACCTTCCAGATGAAGCAAAGACATTATTTAACAAAACTCTGAAGAAAGCTGACATTTCTAGAGTCGATATATACCTATGACACCAATAGAGCATCACTCATAAGGCAACAGCCAGCAGATACCCTAATAGTGTAGGGTGGTCAGCAGAGGTCTGCATCGGACGTTTTCGCTCGACCGCCAAGTAGTTCATAGCATAATCCGATAGGTAGCGCACATGCATGATGGGTGAAATTGTCACGAGCGATAAATCCTCGAACGGTATAAGCCGAGCGTTAGACATTCGTTCTTGTTACAGTGATGAACTCTGTAGTAACATCATAGATGTTTATCATTTCAAAACTTTGCAGTGTTTAACTAATCTCTTCATAGTACAACTACAAAACTTACTTTAAAATGTAATATAAATGTTGTAGGTAAATGTTTCCCCCCCCCCCCCACACAGGAGTGATTTTGTTTTTGCCACATCTGATAGATGTTATTGGATGTAAATGTAATTATTATAAACGGAGAACACAATCACGATAATGCAAGAACTGTATCAAGTTGTCTAGTAATAATAATAATAATCTCTAATAATTAGTGTATCAATCTTTGCGTCTGTAACAGTTGTGCAGCATGATTATTCGTTTTATTATATTTTCTGTAACGTTATCTCTGTACTAATATTGTCATTAATCTACTGCCATATCAATAATATTTTATAAAAGGTTTCTACGTTGTCGCAGTATATAGGCGGAACACTATGTATGGACCTATCATATTATTAGCCGTACCCGTGCGCTGCACCTGTTAGAAATAAATATGAAGTAATTACATAATTAAAATAGGACGTTTGATTCAGGGAACATTCGTGTTTGTTAGAAGGATAAATCGTTTAATATGTTACTTAATTGAAATTGTATTTAAATAATTAAAATGCGATCATTTTGGTCCAGAGAGCACTCATTTGGTGCAATGATAATTCCTTTAACATGTTTCTTATTTGTTATTACATGCAACCATAGTTGAATGAAGATTGACATATCATATAGTTTTAATGTGTAAACTTTATATTACTTGCTATATGTTTCCATTGACTTATGGTAATAACTTAATTTTAACCATTCTTTTCTACGTCGTCAGTAAATGGCGCTTTGCCCACTATGGTTCTGAGCCCTTCAAATAACTTAAATAGTGATACAGCATAAACAGTGATATGTAGTTATATTTATTTCTTTCGAAAATGTAAGAATTCACTATCTCCTATGTACCATTGCCCTGGAATGAATGAATGTGTTGTTTCTTCCTACTCAAAATGTTTATATTTTGCACATAGGAATTACTGGAGGAACAACAACGCTACAATCTGAGGCGGCGGTGAAAATGTATTGTATTGTTGTTGTCCAAGGCCCCTTATAGACGAAGTCATTTGTTATTTCATTGCACCGTCTTAGATGGCGTTATTTTAATTTTAAAACTCATTTATCTCATTAAATATCAGTCCTATCAAAATTTTGCAAAGAATAAAACTTATCGGAAATCATTTTTAAAGAAACTTTTGTAACATTTTTTACAAAAATCAATAATAAGCGAGATATTTCGATTTATTTACTTCAGGCCCCCTTATAACCTCCCTTTTAAATAGAGTATTTTGAATGCCATATAACCTAAAATCTAAGTTACAACGAACTTAATTTATATTCCAATTTTCATATAAATCGGTTCAGCCATTGTCGCGTGAAAAGGTAACAAACATCCAGACAGACATACAAACAAAAATTTCAAAAAAGCGATTTTCCGTTTCAGGGTGGTTAATTATATATGTTAGGACCAATTAGTTTTGGAAAATCGAAAATTACCAGAAAAATTTCGGCTACAGATTTATTATTAGTATAGATCACTGCTTTTTCTCTCCTTTTCTCTTTCTTCTTTTTGTGTGTTATTTATTGGTTTGCATTAAGTTAATTACTGTATTTAGTAAACTGTCTTTGTAAATTTTATGTTATATTATTGGCTAAGACCACACCGTACACGAGTCTGGCTCTTACGGTAGTTGCTAGAAACATTTTTGTTGTATTATTTTAATTTGTACTCGCTAGCTAGCTAGTTAAATAAATTAAACAATAGTTAAATAAATTGAATGACTACTATAGGAATTCTTCACATTCCAAACTACCTTCCCTCTGAAAATGAAACAATTTTTCTACTTTCTTCGTAAAAAAAAAAAAAACCTTCAGTGTCGCATGCTATAGAAAATCCCGCATTTTATATAATTCAGTTAGTTATAGTGATTTCTGATAAGCTGTTTCTTATATTCCACGTAAACATAAACTTTAAAGATTCAAGATTAAAAACCTCTAGCTTGACGTCAAATTGCACCACTGTAAATTGTATTATGTTGTTATCCGATTTTCATTATAAAATACGTAGACTAATATGTGGTAGTTTTATTTCAGACCATCGATGATGTTATAATACATTGAGACTGGTACACTCATAGTATATAGTAAGTTAGACGGCGCTTCTTAGTGATAAGATGGATCTGTCGTCACACTGCTCAAATGTGAGGTCACTAAAATATCTCACAATGTTTTATCACTATATTTGAATAATAGTTCCGTTTGCAGAAATGTTCGCATTAAAATACTCGTATTTTAAAACTAAAAATCGAAGGCTAAAATATGTATCATAACACAGAGTAAACCCAAGTAAAACTATGTAACGTTTAAGTCTGTGAAGCGTCAACAGAACACAAATAACAGAAAAGTATCTGAAATAAACAATTTTTACGTAGAAATATTTAAAAACCACAAACCCAAATTCACACAATCACTTAAAATTCTTGTTTTCCTCGCCCTTTAGTAACGTTATTATTATTATTATTATTATTATTATTATTATTATTATTATTATTATTATTATTATATTTAAAATAGGTAACTTACTATGATTTAAGTTTCATCCTTGAACGATATTTCGATCACAAATCGAGCTAAACTTAGAGCCTACAAGCCACCGAAAGGAACGCAATCTGACTGCTCACTGAAACAGTTGACTCTAATCCAGTATCGAGGAGTCTCTTACCTGACAAGACAAACAGCTTGATGTATGGAAGATATTACATTCCGAAATAAATAGAGTCACTCCAGATTCAGTACCTACGGAGATGAATTAAGGGTTTAGTCTCTTATTTAACGACTCTGTATCAACTACTGGGTTATTTAATGTTGTCGGAATTGGTGATAGCAAGATAGTATTTGGCGAGATGAGGCAGAGGATTTGTCATAGGATTACCTGACATTTGACTTAGAATAGAATAGAATGTTTCGCTAAACTGGAGAATTCCCACGATATCTTTGAACCGTGCCGTTACGTTAAGCACCAAATTTAAGTAAATACACAATCTCGCCAACATAAGAACACGACGTTGGTGTGTCGCGTCGTTGGAGGGAGAAATTTGTTTATTTTCTCTCTCTATCTCCTTCGTTCTGAACATTACTGAGAGATAGCACCACTGTTAGCTACAAGGTATATTTGCGCAAATATATTGAAGTAGATTACGTGACTTATTACGTGACTTAGATGAGAGTCTCGGGACGAAACAGTTTTGCTATATTTCGTTTTTTATTAAATGTTAAGCACAGGAACGCCATTTCGTAATTTTATTTAAGAAACAAGCCAAACAAATTATCTTTGCATCAAAAACGGATGCTCCCTGGACCAAATTATCGTATTTTATAATTGTTTGAATGCAACAGAAGCCAGAAGTCTTGCACTTGACTAATGCGGTGAATTATTTAAGAATATAGTCGCGAATTTTACTACCACCATTTCGATTGTGTTTTGTTTGACACGGCTCGGTACGGCCCGGTGACTAGTGGCCAGCGAGTAACGTCGACTATCGACATTGCTCTGCCATGGGTATTATCCAGTTGTTCCGAATGTTTTATTTTCGCTGGCAGAGTTAAGGCCATAAGGCTTTCTCTTTGACTCAACTAGCCTTAATCAATATTTAAATTACGAATATTTACACTACACTTAAAAGATTCTCCAGCAATATTCTTCAGTTAAGTTTTAACGACTAGTACATGTTTATTTAAATTTAGATAAACCTAATTATAAGATAAAGTAATAACTTAATTTATGAACTAATTTAATTCAATCAATTTTAATTAAGTTTAGATTGCTAGTAAAATGATGAGAATTAATTTAATATAAGTTTGCTAGAATTATGTTATAGGGAGAAAAAATGTAAATCTAAAATATATTGATATAATGAGAATATTAATGTAATGAGATTTTGCCATTAGAGATTTTGTATTCTATTTAGAGAAATTAATGATAATTTCCCGCGCCGTGGCGTCGCGGTCTAAGGCATCCCGACTAGGATTCGCGTTACGGAATACGGACTAAATAATCGGTCTGTACTTTTAACGACACTTTCCACTGCAGTTGTCATTCTACGTCGAGCAAAAGAAGCGAGAATAGAAATAGGAGGGGCAAAGAACGGAGCGGGGGGGAAAAAAAAGGATTAAGGGACACTGGGACTGAGTTTTGAAACCTTTACAGTTTTTCATCAATTGCTTTCAATTCGGTGGACTTGTTGTAGGCCTATCTGTAGCCTACATTTAAATAATAGTACCAAATTTAATCAAATTTCATCCATTGGTGTGGATTGAAAAGAGAGTAATCTTTATATGAAACAACAAGTCAAAGCCATGATACGAGAAGAAATGTCAGAAGGAAGTGAAATTGGGAGAGGAATATGTCAGGGATGTACTTTATCACCTACTCTGTTCAACATCTACTTGGAGGATTTAGTAAAGAACTGTTTTCAGAACATGGGAGGAGTGATAATAAGAGGAAGATAAATTAATAATTTAGAAATCTTCTCAGCATTCGTGAGCGGCCACAAGAGACAAAGAGTATTTAACCATATAAATGTTTACAAATTCATTGAACCATTGATTTTGTTTTGACAATGGAACTCCTACAAGTACAGAGCTGCAAATACATTTTGAGATTAGTGGAAATATACCTAGTCTTAGAGAGGTAAGTGTTACAAAAAAATAAAGAATGCTAATGAACTTATTTTCATTTCTCAATATAGGTGATGCTTCAGGAGAGCAATTGTTCTTTTCAATGCAGCTAAGATTACAATCGGAATAATAGATGTAGGTATTCCAAGCCTCTTAACCCTTTGCAGCACAATGGTTGTTCAGAAGAACCACCGTTTTCTTTCTTTCTTTCTAAATTTCATGGCACAGATATTCAACTAAGGAACCACCTCTTGAGTATACATAGAGGTGCCACCTGTGTTTTGAAATTGTTGAAAAAAATTGATCGAAGCTTTGTTACGATCCATGAAATGAAAAACATAAAAAAATAATTTGTGCTGCAAAGGGTTAAACACATCTTTCATGAAGAGAGTAGAGGTACCTCTTGCTCCAACCAGAAGTCCAATTACTTCAAGCTCTCTTAGCCGGTACTTTTGGAGGTAATAGGGAATGGTAGGATTGTAGGTATTCTTTTTTTTCTTATCCACTTCTGCTGGCTGTTCCTCATTCGTTTCGAAACGCACAGTGGAATCAATTATTAATCCAGATTTTGTAGATTTACTGATGATATGACGTTGTTAGCAGAAGAGGAAATTATATTAAAAGATAAGCTACTGGAGCTAAATGACAGCTGTGAGCAGTATGGGATGAAGATAAATGTAAATAAGACGAAGAGCATGGTCATAGGAAGAAAAATACAGAAGATAAACTTGCGAATTCTAAATGAGGCAGTAGAGCAAGTGGTCAGCTTCAAATACTTGGGGTTTATTATAAGCAGTAACATGAGCTGCTGCCAGGAAGTCAAAAGGAGGATAGAAATGGCAAAGGAAGCTTTTAATAGAAAAAGGAGCATTTTCTGCGGACCTCTAGAAAAAGAACTAAGGAAGAGACTAGTGAAGTGCTTTGTATGGAGTGTGACATTTTATGGACCAGAAACATGGATATTACGACGAAGTGAAGAGAAGCGACTAGCTGCATTTGAAATGCGGATATGGAGAAGAATGGAACGTGTGAACAGACAGAATAAGAAATGAAACTATTGGACAAGTGGATGAAGAAAAAATGATGCTGAAACTGATCAGGAAGAGGAAAAGGATTTGGTTGGGTCACTGAATTAGAAGAAACTGCGTACTAAAGGATGCACTGGAAGGAATGGTGAACGGGAGAAGAGTTCGGAGTAGAAGAAGATATCAGATCATAGACGATATTAAGATATATGGATCGTATGAGGAAACGAAGAGGAAGACAGAAAGTATGAAAGATTTGAGAAAGCTGGGATTGCAGTGAAAGACCTGCCCTTGGGCAGAACACTAAATGAATGAATTAATGAATTCCTTAGATATTAATTTTAACTTATTTATTATATTAAATTATGCGTAAATTCAAAACATCCCTGACGGCTTCAGAATTATTATTGCGTATTAAAATTTACATTTACTTACATTTCACGATTAAGAAAACTACGCACTGACTTTTAAATTGATTAATGAGGTAAAAATTTTTATAGAGATCTTAATTTTTGCTTGATAAATTTATTTCAAGTTTAAAAGTTAAAAATTTATATCATGAAAAGTTTTCAGCGAAGATCTACGTAGTTTAATGCACACATGTAAGTAACTGGGAGCCAGTGGCGGCTGATTGACTGAGGCAAGTGAGGCCGGGCCTCAGTCACTTGGCTTAACTGAAATCAAATTTTGTGTTTTTATATAATGTATTAGTTATTTGAATGAAGCATATATCGCTGTAGAAGCATTTGAAAACTTTGATGTATATAGACCTGTTTTGTAGTAAAATTTGTTCCTGAGGCCGGGATCGCTCGTGCCGGGTCTGGCTTGTGATGTATATAGACCGGTTTTGCAGTAAAATTTGTTCCTGAGACCAGAATTGCTCGTGCCGGGTCTGGCTTGTGATGTATATAGACCTGTTTTGCAGTAAAATTTGTTCCTGAGGCCAGAATCGTTCGTGCCGGGTTTGGCTTAATGCATTTCATGTCCTTTCGCGGGCTTTGAGTTTACGCTTAAAACGTTGTAGCTGAGGCACAATTCGGCTGGCCTGGTCAGGTTTCACTCGTCCCATCCATGGGCCGGCCTCAAGGGTAGAGTGGGGTGGGAATAGCAGTGGTGACTTGTCTTCCTAACTAGGCCATAAATAACAAAATTCCAGCTCTTTGGCAGGCAGAAACCCACTCGATTCTCTCCCCTTATTTCTCAGTTTATGACATAAGCGAGGGTGTTCTACTATTTTACTTCGTAATACAGTAGTGAATCTGGGCCAATGTTGTTATGTATTTTGGGAAAATATAAACAGAAACAAATGAGAGATATATTACGCTGGTGCAGTTAATTCATTGTTAGAGTGTCCTTTTTCGAGAAGAAATAATACTAAAAGAAAGGAAGTTTTAAATAAAGAGAGAGACTACCGAGATACCTACGACATCGCTGATAATTTTTCTGATACATAATCTTAAAACGCGAGTTTCTATTGCATCCTGGTATGGGCAACATAAATGGTTATGTGGTAATGTGATGCAAAATAAACTTCTCTTGGCCTTGTTTGTTGCTGTCAAAGGAAAAAAAATAAAAAGAAAAGAAAGAAAGGGAAATTTCAACACCCAATATGGGGTGCTTCATCACACTGAAACAATCACTGAAACTCAGAGCATAACAGCTTATTTGGTGAGTGAAATTATTATTTTTCATTGATAGTAATAAGAATAGACTAATAATAGTAATTATAATAATAATAATAATAATAATAATAATAATAATACAGTAATAATGATATTAATAATATAATAACAATAATAATTAATATCATAAACAAACATTTCCTATCGGAGGCACTTAAACTAGTTGCATCTGGCCTCACCGAGGATTTTGATCACCGGCCGCTACTGCTGGGAACTCTTTTACTGACCAAAAACGTAGTTTTGAGAAAACGAAATGTTTAGTGGGTGTGTTAGGTTTAGCCTAAAAGAGCTGTACGTAGCATTTTAAATATTTCCGCCAGATCTCTCAAAATGGCGGGCAGAGGCTAAATATAGGACAAATGTTAAACAAATGTATTAGGTAACTATTCACATAAAAAGAACAAAAATAAATATTTCTGCCATTTTGGCCGAAAATTCAGTTCTAGCCTTAAGAAGAGTTCGAAGAACAAAATGAGGATGCGAGTAATAAACGAGAAAATTAAGAAGGGAAAGAGAAAAAAATAGACAGAAAATAATAAATAAATTTATTTAACAGCAAGAAATCGAACCCTGATTTTCATGAGTAGTCGATCAGTCTGGGCAAATCTTTTCCAAACTCTCTCAAGTTCATAATTAGCGAATGAAGCAGCGAAATCGCGTTGTGGTCCAGGGACTGTTATAGCTTTTCTCTGCTCAAGGAGCACCATTGCGATCCTGGCGGTTCCAGCGAAGTGACTCTGGGTTCATGGGAACTGATCGTAAGTTTCGTGGAACATCCCGCATCCGCCTCGTTGCTCCTTCCCCCCCCCCCCCTCCACGGCCTGGGTGTTGTTTACACCGGCCGCCTCGGCGCGGCGCGGCGGGCGACAAGAATCTCAAGTCGCAGGCCGCCCACGCAGACACGTTTCCACAGATTTCACAACACTTCGACATCTATGGAAAAACCAATCCACCTGTCTTCCCAGGCAAAATGCTAAATGGAGAGACTTTTTCACTTTTGAAAGCATTGTTTTTAAATAAAAAACACAGTCCGTATGTTGCGGAACATTATAATGGAGACGTTACATTTAAACTCAATTATATAGGCCTACTTACTTACTTACAAATGGCTTTTAAGGAACCCGGAGGTTTATTGCCGCCCTCACATAAGCCTGCCATCGGTCCGTATCCTGTGAAAAATTAATCCACTCTCTATCATCATTTCCCAACTCCCTCAAATCCATTTTAATATTATCCTCGCATCTACGTCTTGGGCTACCCATAGGTCTTTTTCCCTCCGGTCTCTCAGCTAACACTCTATATGCATTTCTGGGTTCGCCCATACGTGCTACATATCCTGCCCATCTCAAACGTCTGGATTTAATGTTCCTAATTATGTCAGGTGAAGAATTCAATGCGTGCAGTTCTGCGTTGTGTAACTATCTCCATTCTCCTGTAATTTAATCCCTCTTAGCCTCAAATATTTTCCTAAGGACCTTATTCTCAAACACCCTTAATCTCTGTTCCTCTCTCAAAGTGAGAGTCCAAGTTTCACAACCATACAGAACAATCGGTAATATAACTGTTTTATAAATTCAACTTTCAGATTTTTTGACAGCAGACTAGATGACAAAAGCTTCTCAACCGAATAATATCACGCATTTCCCATATTTATTGTGCGTTTAATTTCCTCCCGAGTGTCCTTTATATTTGTTACTGTTGCTCCAAGATATTTGAATTTTTCCACCTCTTCGAAGGCTAAATTTCCAATTTTTATATTTCCATTTCGTACAATATTTTTTGTCACGAGACATAATCATGTACTTTGTCTTTTCGGGATTTACTTCCAAACCTATCGCTTTACTTGTTTCAAGTAAAATTTCCGTGTTTTCCCTAATCGTTTGTGGATTTTCTCCTAACAGTTTATTACTACAAACTTCCCTTTAAAGGGTAGCCAGTGTTGCCAAAAGGACAAAGTGAAATAAAACAATTAAATTTAGTCAATGTAAAATTTATGTTTACAAATTAAAATAGAGAATAGACCTAACACAGAAATAATATACAAGGTGGTGCATTTTCAGTGACGCATTAAATACATTAAGGCGATAAGATGGTATAATTTGAACATTTTTATCTTTGTATGTAAAAATAGGCTACCATTGTGCTGCAACAACTTAAATTCGAGATTAGATTGCACACAAATAAGTGTCAGAATACAGTAATTTTCTAAAACGGATATAGGCTATCTCAGACATTTTCGAAGATAAATTCACAATCTTGTTGACGTTTCACTCCTAAAAACACAATATTTAAAATATCTAGAGCATAATTTTGATATCGACTCTCAAATATTTACGATAAACGATTATATTTTAAAAATGTATTTTAGAGATACTTTTATAACTATAGAAATATAGATATATTTCTCAAATGCAACAAAGTAACAAATTTATATTATTGAGAAAAGATTCTCAATAGATTTAAGAATTTGTGTTCCAGTCGTGCATGTAGCTTCTTCCCCCCGCCTTAGTAGGCAATTGCCCACTGTTTCGAAGTACAGTAATTTCCTTCGTCATCAGCGGTCTTACTAAAGCTTCATCATTGAATCTTCTGTGTCACTGTCTCCTAAGGGTAAGGGTGTATGGGTGTGGTGATGGAGATGATTTTGCGAAGTACTAAAGCTTTAAATTTTTACCATAGGCCTATTTTAAATACTGAAAGTGTTGTAAAGTGAATCAACATCAAGAAAAATGAATGACGACGGAAGCCATTTTATTCATAAATAGCCTACCGGTATGACCGTCGACCTATGGAATATTTAAGGTAGACTAGGCCTATTACCATTTGCATGTTTCCATGTATTCACATTTTTTTATGTTCTAGTGATATTTAACTTATTTTATATTATTGTTTTCATATTTTCCGATAAATGGTATATCTCTAATATGATATGTTGAGCTATATATAATCATAATTTTCCTTACTGTGTGTACTTAAAAATATTGTATTCGTTGTATGCTTTGTACTGGACTATTTTATTACTATTATTAGTATTATTATTACTATTACGCCTATTATTATTTTTATCATTATTATTATTATTATTATTATTATTATTATTATTATTATCAATAATTGTCTTATTTTTTATACCTTGTATGCCTCATTTATTTTGACCTGCTGTTCACATTTTATTATGCTTTTTTCTTTCTTTCTTTCTGTATGTTATATATTATGTCTGATTTCTTCATACTTTTGTTTACATTTTATTATTATTATTATTATTATATTATTATTATTATTATTATTATCTTATTCAGTTTTGCGTGTAAAATTGTAGTGTACTTTGTAAATTTGTAGTGTTTTTGTAACGCAGTTGAGTGTTAGAGAAGGCCGTATGGTCTTAACTCTGCCAGGTTAAATAAATCATTATTATTATTATTATTATTATTATTATTATTATTATTATTATTATTATTATTATTTTTAATATACCTATTTTAACACTATAAAGTTTTAAAGCTTTTAGGTTTTGAGTTTGTATCATGTTTTAAATATTGGAAGTGTTATAAAGTGTTATTAAGGGTGTTTGAGAATAAGGTTCTTAGGAAAATATTTGGGGCTAAGCGGGATGAAGTTAAAGGAGAATGGAGAAAGTTACACTACGCAGAACTGCACGCATTGTATTCTTCATCTGACATAATTAGGAACATTAAATCCGGACGTTTGAGATGGGCAGGGCATGTAGCACGTACGGACGAATCCAAAAATGCCGGAGGGAGTAAAACCTTTGGGGAGGCTGAGACGTAGATGGGAGGATAATATATATAAAATGGATTTGAGGGATATAGGATATGATGACAGGGAGTGGATTAATTTTGCTCAAGACAGGGACCAATCGTGGGCTTTTGTGAGGGTGGCAATGAACCTTCGGGTTCCTTAAAAGCCATAAGTAAGTTACAAAGTGAATCGACAACAAGGAAAACCTAAATGTCGCTATTTATCTGAACTATATCTCAATGACAGGTAATCTTTTGGCGAATCCTCAGTCCTCACCTCATCTCACTACATCTCGCCAAAATATTGTAAAAAATTGTAGAAAATTGCAAAATTGTAAAAATTTTGTAAAAATTGTAATTGTAATTGTAATCTTGTAAAATTTTGAATTGTTTCACATCTTAAAACTTCATTGCTAATACGAGTATAGCCTAATATCTATGAAATATAATAAATGAAATGAAAAAAAAATGAAAAAAAATGTGATGTGAAAGATGTGTTATAGGACCAATGTGACAACTGCGGAAATTAGTTGCTATCGAGGTCGAAAATGTCTTTTTGAAAAGGGATATTACCTTAAAAGCAGTCAACAAATACTGAGGTTATGAGAAGGCCAGCTTAAAAATGTTAAGTAAACTGCATTCTATTATTATCGTCCGGCATTCTCAGGCATGACAGCATCATTTCAGAAAATATTTGTTCGCACTTACACCTGTCGCCGTATAAAGGCTTCTTCCTAAATTTGGGATGTAAAGGCAATGTAAACATGTTTCACAAAAATGTGCGCAGCAACACATTTATTTATTTTATGTTCACTATTTTCTTATTACTCCATTGCAAAGATTCCAACAGAACGTCTTCGAACCATTTTCTGCCTTCTTTTTATTGTGCAAAGGCAGAGAAATGAAAGAATGAAAGTAATACACAAAATCACTAACAAATAAGAACGAGAATGAACAGAAGAGAATAGACGAATAGATATGAAGAAGAAGCGAACGGACAAATGGAGAACATAACATTATCAAAGAGAGGAGAGAGGAGTATTGAATGCGAGATGAGAACAGAGATAACGAAACTGAACAGAATTGGTCAGGGCAGATAACAGCAAAATAAAGTAAAGCAGAGAATTTGAGAGAAGAATAGAGAACGTAATGCGGAAGAGCAGGAAAAGTGGGGCGAAGGAGCACAATGGGAAAAAAATGAGCGAAATAGAGCCGAAGGAAAAGATTAAGAAGAGAAGAGAAGAGAAGAGAAGAGAAGAGAAGAGAAGAGAAGAGAAGAGAAGAGAAGAGAAGAGAAGAGATCTCGGATTTTAGGTTTTATGCCTATTTTTTCCAGAAGGAATAAATAAAAACCAATATTGTAGGTACATGTTTCATGAAAAGTAATACCACCTGGCAGAGTTTAACTGTGCCTAAAATGCCTATTTTATCCATTAGTACCTATTTTGTGTTTTGAGCCTAAAATTGCCTAAATTAAATACTTCCGCAGATCTTCATCAGAAATGATTCCCTAAAGTTAATAGCCCTGTGTCGAACATGGAAAAGGTTTTCTGTAAATCCCTATCGAGAGTAACATTGTTCCGAGAAATACTTCCTTCAATCTCTCTTCCTCCAGAACCTCTACTCACTTGCCGGGGCACATGGACTTATTAAGTAGAGTATCATACTGAACATTTATAAGAGGTTGCCGGTGTGATGAATGCATTGCTAGAAGATAGTGCGACATGTGTGAAAGCTGTGAAAAACCTGTTGCAGGATAGCATCTTGAAGAGGGATATTGTTTACATCCAATCAAATTTTTCATTTCTGTCTCAGTGTATAATGAAACTTGAAGCAAAGGGGAAATCCCTTGAGGATTTCAATCATGAAGGAAGCAGAAACTAAAGTAAATAGCGCATCAGGGAGGGTTAGTGACAAGATTAGGGATAAATGGAGTAATGTATTAAGAAAAAATCGTATATTTTCAATTCTGAATAATGTATATGATGTTATGAATGGGGAGGATGTACAGGGTTGTTTCCGATCTCTGATAACGAATTTGAATGACGTCATGTGCGTCAGGAATCACACCGACAGCTGAATTGCGGCGAGAGGTGACAGACCAGTAGTGAGTGATTTCATAATCAGAGTGCACGGTGTATCACAGTAGCAATGCCCAAGAAAATCGAGCCTTTTTGGGAGGGGTACATAACAACTCTTTCCGATGCAAAGTACATAGGAGCCTGCAAAACACGTGGTTTCGTTATTTCCAAGAAAGACATCTTGTGTGTACCTAATAAGACTGGCAAAACTCGGATGGGATTAATTCCAGAGTGGAAAAAGCAAGCAAATCCACCCCCCCCGTCACAAGTCGCCGCACCCCACGCGATGATACAAATTAATTCCATTCGAGCTTTACCAATCTTATTAAGTACACAGAAGATGCAGTTCTTGGAATAACGAAACCTCGTTTATTGCAGGCTTCTTTTATTTTCACTTAACTATATTTGGCTTTGGAAAGGGTCGTAATGTACCCCTCCCAAAAAGACTCGATTTCCTTGGGAATTTCTTCTGTGAGTTGCCGTCAACTCTGACTATGAGATCACTCACTACTGGTCTGTCACCTCGCGCCACAGTTCAGCTGTCGTATGACTCCTGACGTATATGACGTCATTCAAATTCGTTATCAGAGATCGGAAACAACCCTGTAGATCTACAGATACAAATAAACATGGCAAATATAGCTAAGCTTAAATATATACTTATCACGTCAATGTCAGTTGAAAGGTATTTTTCAGCTTAAGAAATGATTATTTCAGATAAAAGATACAGTTTAACATCTGTAAATCTAGACAAAATAATTGTGATGCCAACTATGAATAGGATAGCACCAGGAGAATCAGAGCATCGATATAATGTAAAAACATGACAATAATTGTACTTTGTGGTGAATAAATAGATTTACTATAGTTGATTAACTTTATATATTTTATTAATTTCATATTTCTTACATCCATTCTGCTGTTAATGATAGTGACATTATGTGGTATTACACATATTTAAAAGCCTAAAATAATATTTTTAGAACCTATTTTACAGTTTTTAAAGTCTATTTTAGGTGCCTAAATGCATATTGTTTTAGAAACTGAAAATTCGAGGTTAGTGACTAGACAGCAGAAAAATGAGGAGGATATGGAAGCGGAGGGGACGAAAAGAGAGAAGAAGAGAGGAGAGGAAATGAGGCAAGGTGAGAGGAACGGCAGAGTGATTTATAAATCCTGCTTTCTATGGGAACTCCACGGCTTGTGATCGAATCCGGTGATTTAAAGAGTGTCAATGTTGTGCCATGCATCCCGAAGAAACTGCAAGGTCACAGAATGCACACCGACGGGAGCTTTATTTAAGAGTGCTCCACGAATGTGTTTGAGGCGTGATGGATAATGTTTGAGCGCAACACATCTTCAGGCCACTGTAAGGTAGGCTACACGACTTGAATTGTTTAACTCCTCGCACTTTGACCTTGAGATCCTTCGGCTGGACACAAAGGCGAGGAGACAGCAGTCATCTCTGGGGCCACAAATTGCGATTAAACAAAAGAAATGTTTTCAGAATTACTGGAATTTATCTCGTTTCGGTCCTAACGTCGGTTAGTGTAACCACCAGTAAAAATTGGCACATAATCCCTGGTTAAGAATTTTACGGTGCGTCGATCTCGGTTAGGACTTCAACAGGAGGTTAACCACGGTAATCTCTAACCAGTCATATTTAATTCAATTCAACTTATTTTGACCATTAGATATACGGTTTTAGGCTTCCTCAGAATACATTGAAAAACATAATAATACATTTGAAAAAAAAATACTAATAAAAGAAACAGTAAAATTTAAATAATACACGAAAACATGAAATAATTTGAAACTTTTAAATTAAAAAAAAAAATTCATCCTTAATGTATTAATTGTAACTAATTGCAATTACAAGTTTGTGTTGAAAACATACTAACAGAATAGAAAGGATTATTTAATAACCAATTGTAAAATCTAGTTTTGAAGCTATTGATTGGTAATTTATATTATCGACTGGGGAGCTTATTAGATACATGTGTAAATGCAGGTAACTGTGGACAATGGTTGTTCTAAGAAAAAATACTCCGTTGTGACTCTTTTCCTTTATTATATCCTGTTTCTTCTCCTTTCGATGTTTACGTTTCTTTCATGGAAATACTTCTGACCTAATGATGACACCATAACTAATACAATAATTTACGTGCTAAACTATTTTTCTCTGAGGTGGCTTTTGCCGCGTACCTACATAAGAAACAGTACTGCCAATCTACTATAGTTTAAAATTGTATGGTGAAATGTTTTAAGATGATATGAATGAAATATTTGTAAATGTTATCATCGTCCAGGACAATGGCTGTTTTCACAAAAAAAAAAAAAAAAAAATCCTTGAACTATGACTGCTCTATAAAAACCACTGAAAATTTTCACTCTTATAACAATGGACTACGATGTTTTTTTTTTTCACTAACAACTAATTCATGTTAGGAGAAAATCCACAAACGATTAGGAAAACACGGGAATTTTACTGGAACAAGTAAAGAGATAGATTTGGAAGTAAATCCCGAAAAGACAAAGTATATGATTATGTCTCGTGACGAGAATATTGTACGAAATGGAAATATAAAAATTAGAAATTTATCTTTTGAAGAGGTGGAGAAGTTCAAATATCTTGGAGCAACAGTAACAAACATAAATGATACTCGGGAGGACATTAAACACAGAATAAATATGGGAAATGCCTGTTACTATTCGGTTGAGAAGCTTTTATCATCCAGTTTGCTGTCAAAAATTGTGAAAGTTAGAATTTATAAAACAGTTATATTACCGGTTGTTCTTTACGGTTGTGAAACTTGGACTCTCACTTTGACAAAGGAACATAGATTAAGGGTGTTTGAGAATAAGGTGTTTAGGAAAATATTTGGGGCTAAGAGGGATGAAGTTACAGGAGAATGGAGAAAGTTACACAACACAGAACTCCAAGCATTGTATTCTTCATCTGACATAATTAGGAACATTAAATCCAGACGTTTGAGATGGGCAGGGCATGTAGCACGTATGGGTGAATCCAGAAATGCATATAGAGTGTTAGTTGGAAGGCCGGAGGGAAAAAGACCTTTAGGGAGGCCGAGACGTAGATTGGAAGATAATATTAAAATGGATTTGAGGGAGGTGGGATATGATGATAGAGAATGTATTAATCTTGCTCAGGATAGGGACCAATGGCGGGCTTATGTGAGGGCGGCAATGAACCTCCGGGTTCCTTAAAAGCCAGTAAGTAAGTAAGTAACAACTAATTCAGTAGTTGGCCGCTGCAATACGCTCAACACATGCTTAATATCTCAAATTTGCATTTTTTTGAACTAACCCTTCAATTCCTAGAAGAGTGGCACTGTATTTAATGGTGTGGAAATCATCTGCTTGTTCGCAGATTACAAAATAATTTTGTTATCTGCAAAATCAGAATCTGAACTGCAAATCGTCGTATTATAAATTATGACGGTAGTCTATATAATTGTTATACAGGGTGTTGCAAAACTCCATACTCAAACTTCTATGTATGGTAGAGGAGCACGAAACAAAGATTTTTCGTTAAATAACCAATAGTTACGTCAGTCGTCACATTCGAACGCAGACAAGAGTTACGTCAGTTGTCACTTTGAACGCATCGCTGAGTAGAAACAAGCATCCCTGTGAATCACAAACACGTCAGAATTAGCAGACTGCACACAGCTTTTACGTAGCACATTCGGTAAACATTGGATTCGCCGGGGTGGGCCCATTGCATGGCCTGCTCGTTCTCCTGACCTTATCCCACTCGATGTTTTTGTGTGCGGACATTTAAAGAGTTTAGTGTATGAAACGCCAATTGTGTCAGAAGAGAACCTCGTTGCTCGGATTCTTGTAGCTGCCGATCACTTACAATATCAACATGAAGTATTTCAACATATGAGAGACGCATTATCACGTCTTTGTTCATCATGTATTGGAGCAGGAGGCCGCACGTTTGAACAATACCTGTAAACAAAATGTCAACAAAACACCACACTCTCAATGTCTGTCAGAAATGTCTACGTTCGAAGGTAACGACTGACATAACTATTGCTTTCCGACCTATGGTTATATAACAAAAAATCTTTGTTTTGGGCTCCTCTAACATCCCTAGAAGTTTGAGTATGAAGTTTTGCAACACTCTGTATATTAAAGCCACCAGATTAGTTCAGCCAGTAGCGCGTTTCATTGCTGATTTAGAGTTGTCCCCAGGGTTGGGTTCGATTACCGCTTTGACTGACTATCTGGCTTGATTTTTTCCGTGGCTTTCCCCAACTTCAAGGAGAATACCAGCAAATTCTAAGACCTGAGATCACCAAAAGTTTTCTCGCTATCATCAATTTTAACATTTTATTGAGACGCTGGTATGTACCGTTTGAAGTATTAGCTGTTTAAACATTTTCAAAATGTTCAATTCGAATTGTGAGCCCGTGACATAGCAGAAGTTGTTCTAAAAATGAGAGAAACTGAGTAACAGCAAGCTGCGAAGCGTTTTCTAGTCTGTTAATAAGGCTCGCCAATCCCATAGACAACCTGGTCTAAGGCGCGGTTGTGTTAAAGCATACATTGGGGTCACGGGCCCGAATCCCGCTTCAGGCAGTTCAGTGTTCTCGTGCGATTGCATTGTTCTTTCTCTGTGAGTGACATCACACAATAAGGGTTATATTACATACTAAAGCTTAAAGCACACCTATAGAATGTTCTTTCCTTTTCCCTTTCTTTCTTTCTTTCTTTCTTTCTTTCTTTCTTTCTTTCTTTCTTTCTTTCTTTCTTTCGCTTTCTCTTTGAATGCTTCCTCTGTCCTTCTTTCTTTTATTTCTTGGTTTCTGTTTTCAGTTCCCCAATTTGTTTTATTTTTCGTTCTCCTTTTTTTTAGAGCATTTCAAAATACAGAATTTTGTCATCTGTGAAACTGCTTATATTCAATTTAGATAAAAAAAAAAAGAAGCTACACTGGAATGAACATGAATCTTTTGTCTATAATAAGTTGTCTCGAGTTTTGTATCTTATTCGGAGATTTATGAATTGTGTAAGTCAAGAAATTATTATAATGTATATTTTGGTATTTTCTATTGTCATTTTCTGTATAGTGCAGATATCTGGGGTCATTCGCCTAGTGCCAGCAATATTTTTATATTTCAGAAAGAGGCTTTACGTATCATGGCAAGAGAATCTCATTTTGAACATTGTAAAGCTTGTAATGATGGTTTCGCTTCAAATCATACATGCATTGTAAAAGCTTATTTATTAATTATACAATACTAACTTCTCCTGGAATGTATATCTTTGCTTGCCTGATTTTTAAAAGAGAAAATGTTGATAAATATTGTAGTAGAAAAACTTTCATAATTATGGCACTAGGTCAGGTGACTTACATGCAGACTCTCATTCCATCCTGAACAGATAGAAGAACTATTTTGCGCAACTACTAAACATAGGCTAAATAGAACTGATCGGGACGAAATTCAAATACAAACTGCTATTGTTATTTGTTATTTGGAGTGTTGTGGTTGTAAATACGTCTTCAACTTTCGGTATTTGAAGAAAGTCTGTGCTATTTGTGGGCTAAAGAAAATTTAGTGTCAAGTGGAGAAAAGAACATATTCTTCTGTTTGAATTTAATAGAGGTGCAAAGAAGAGGAGGCGGTTCAAAACATTTGTGTCGTGAACGGGGAAAATGCCATCGGAGAAAGTACTGCAAGAAAATGGTTATGTCGTTTCAACACACAACACCCAGTACAAAAGTTAGTGTCCGTCCACAGAAGACAATGTTGTGCATCTGGTGAGATAAAGAAAGCATTCTGTACTACGAATTGCTTCTCAGGAATGTAACCGTAATTGCTGACATTTATTTCCAACAATTCAGAAGTCTTGCGGCCGTAATCGAAGAAAAACGACTTGAAGACTGTATTAAGTGCTGCTGCACACGATATTACACGCCCGCACTCTGTTAACATGACGAAAGTAGTTGTCAGGAGCTTGGATGGGAGATCGCTCATATTTTCCCGATTTTGAGCCCTCAGATTTCTACATTTTCCGTTCCATATCCAATAATCTTCAAGGGAATTACTTTTCTAACGAAAATACTTTACAAACTTGGTTTGACGAGCCCAAACCAGAATATTTCTTCAGATGCGGAATCGAAAATCTACCCCAGCGTTGGGAGGGAGTCATAGATAATGTAGGCGAATAGGCTATTGTTGTTGTTTAGTCAACTGTCCGAAGACAGATCCTGTCCTACAAGTCTATCGTGCTCTGAGTGAACAAGGCTCTGAAATCAGCTACAAGGGTCGGTCCGGTTTTTTTTGCCACCACTGTACATATCAACCAGAACCTCAATTATGTACTGAGGCTATATTATTGATTAATTTCTGTATTCTATTCATCTCAAATAATTTTTTTTTTGTCACAGCGAAAAAACGTTACGAACATATAAACCTATAACTTATCAATCAATTACAAATGAAGTGCACCACAAACTCTTGCGTCAGAAGGCAAAAGGAAGTAAGCGGCAAAACATGACTTTTTAGATTATGTTTAATCCATATAGGCCTATGTGTTTAATTCATATAGGCCTATATGCTTGTTTTGATGTTTGAACTTCCGATTTGCAGGGATGGATAATTGCGTATATATTTTTTGATAGGCTATTCAAATGAAGTAAGTAATAAAGCTGTGTACACAATGGAATATCCATCTCACATTATCTCAAAGGGTGTACTATAAGCAGTAACATGACCTGCTGCCAAGAAGTCAAAAGGAGATTAGCAATGGCAAAGGAAGCTTTTAATATAAAAAGGAGCATCTTCTGCGGACCTCTGGAAAAAACTAAGGAAGAGACTGGTGATGTGCTTTGGGTGGAGTGTAACATTGTATGGGGCAGAAACATGGACATTACGACGAAGTAAGAGAAACTGTTAGAAGCATTTGAAATGTGGATATGGAGAGGAATGGAGCTTATGAAATGGAGAGACAGATTAAGAAATGAAGCTGTGCTAGAAAGAGTAGGTGAAGAAAAGAATAATGCTGAAAGTAATCAGGAAGAGGAAAAGGAGTTGACTGGGTCACTGCCTAAGAGGAAACTGCCTACTGAAGGATGCATTGGAAGAAATGGTGAACGGAAGAAAAGTTCGGGGCAGAAGATGATATCAGATGATAGACAACATGGATCGTATGGGGAGACTAAGGGTAAAGCGGAAAATAGGAAAGATTGGAGAATGCTGGATTTGCAGTGAAAGACCTACCCTTGGACAGAACACTATGAATTAATATCTCAAAATCGAGATTTGGCCTTACTTCCTTCTGGCTTGAGGTAGAATCTTATGAAATAATGGACGCAAATAATTTGGAATGAACTAAACGAGAAGCCGGAAACGATCCGCGGACGCAGGGTTAACAAATAGACAATGTGTATATTCATTAACTTTTAATCGTGATCATTTGTTGCTGAATGAAACTCGTGACCCACATTCGGCTGCCAAGAACCCAATTGCTTCTCACCTGTAGTGAACGGCTCGGCACCGGAAATTCTGGGAATGCCTGCACAAACGCAGGTAAATGTGCCAGGGCTTTCCTAGTCGTGAATCGAGCCCAGCCTCTCACGCGCGGGACAACAAATGACTTCTTAACACAAACTTGTAGCGGCAGATATGTCATGTCACTGCATGCATGCGGTCGGACTACTCTGCTTCCCTTGAAATATTAACGCTGAAGTGTATAATACTGTCTTAGATAGAAATCATGATAACGTCTATGAGCTATTACGTTGCTAAACGATTTGAAAGTATCTCGCCCGTGCCCCAGTGGCTAGCTGCTCAGCCTTACACCGTGATGACCAGAGTTCGAAGCCCGTCTGGGTTAAGGTGGAATTTGTAGTGAAAAAAGCGGGTGTCTGTGGGTTTTTCTCTGAGTTCTCATGTTTTTCCTCACATAGGTGAAATATTGGAGGAATGAGCAGAACTCTGCACAAAAATCTGAGAAAATTTTAATTGCTTTTCCTAAAAAATGCCCTTACATATTTTTCAGAAAATAACATCGTCTCATTTGTCACATAATATCCATGGAAATTGCTTAATCAAAGATGATTGAAAAATAAGGTTTTTGTCCACTACTTTTCTCTTTCACTGCTTTCTTCACTATTCGTTGATCTTTGCAGCGGCAATGAATATGAGTAGACTTCGTATTCCAGATAAGCTTACCTATAAACGGGAATGAAGTTGCCTGATTCGCAGTGTATGTGACGTCACAGCGAAGGTACAGGTACGTTCGTATACAAAATAGTTAGGCATACGCATCCTTTACTCATTCTCTGCCCTCTTCCTCTAGAACAGCGGTGGCGAAAATGTAATCGTGCGCCGAGTCACGGTATAACCTGCAACGTGCATAGCACCTATGGAGGGGGGCGGACATCCGAAGGGGAAGTGAAGAAGTGTCTGACATATTAACGGATTTTCATTTTCCTTACGTCAAGCACTTAAATATAATTTTATACAGTACAAGGTTACAAACTAATGTTTAGTGCGTGTAACGAAGAAAGAAACGAACAATAAATGAACAATAGGCCCTATCACAACCTAAAATTGACTGTCTTCAGAATGTCTCTGCGACAAAGTTTCAAAATCAGGAATTATGTCACTTACTGCCAGTCGTAGTTGATCACGAAGGTATTTGTCTGTCAGTCGTGATCTAAATTTGGTTTTTACTATTTTAATTGTTGAAAATAATTTTTCACGAACGTAAGTTGTAGCGAACATGGCTTCAACAGAGCAAGCGTAAGAACGAAGCTTCGGATATTTATTTTTTGGCAAAGATTTGAAAGTTCAACATTTGTCAAGTCCTTACATCTAGCTTTCATTTGACATCACATAGTAAATCAGTGAGTTCAAATTGAAGAGCTAGCCGCATTATTCGTACATCTGCTGAAAAAGGGTCGACGTACAGAGATGATGATGATGATGATGATGATGATAATAACAACAATAACACAACCTTTTAATGTTTCATCAGTAACATGTAGTATAATGCCGTTTTATGTTATAATTACACCCGTTTTCCTCGTAATACTTGTGAACAAATCATACATTTAATATTCTCATCATATTGACAGCAAAAAAATGCGTCCTCCCATCCTACTTGGAACTTTCGTACATGGTTTTGAGAGAGACATATGCCACTCGCAGGTCAGAGACAAATAAAAATGGAACGGAGTTTGACTCCAGTGAGTGACAGGGTGGGGGTTGGCGGAGGTTAGAAGCAGCTATCACTGCGAGCCACAATGTCTCACGAGTCACGTTCTCACCACGGCTGCTCTAGAAAGTGAAAATCGGGACGCAGCCATAGAGAGTAATCTTATCGATTACTGCCCTTACTAGTCGTGTTAGGGCTATTTAAATAACTACACCTTTGTGGCTGATTGAAGGATCATTGCAGAGCGTGCAATATTGCGGGGCATAGTTGAGGATATTTGAACTAATATTTTTACTGTCAATATAGACAACATTACATATAAATTGTGTAAAATAAACGTAAAAGTGACAAAAAAACAGTGCACTGAAGGACACTGAAATACCAAAAGGCACAGAAAGTGTGTTGAACGTAATAAAAAAGAACCAGTACCATAAAAATCTCAAAATTATGAAGATATTAACTCGACGTTTAGCAGGATTTGTGTAGTCTACCATGATGTTCAATGCCAACATCCCAATTAATAAATTAAATTTCTAGAAAAGTACATACAAAATTAGTGGATTTTCAGTGATGAATGAGATGCAATAACCTAATGAAACACGAAAAAATATCACACAATAGGAATATCTTGTACTACATCATGCACCGGTAACGTTAGGCCTATGTGCTATTGAAAGAATTTCTTGCAATATAAAATCATTTCAAGTGACATCCGCATATGTTCAAGTTCCGTAACTTACGAATGCACGTTATTATTCACTGCAAAGATCACGACGAAAATGAACATCATGGCTCAAGTATGTGTTTACTAGTATAGATTCAGAATGTCGGGAGTTGACTCTACTCCACGAACACGCAGCGGTGATGTGTTTGTTTATATCCTTATCCTTTGCATCATCTGTGTTCGGTGTTCTATTTTATTTTTTATTTTATTGGGTTATTTTACGACGCTGTATCAACATCTAGGTTATTTAGCGTCTGAATGAAATGAAGATGATAATGCCGGTGAAATGAGTCCGGGGTCCAGCACCGAAAGTTACCCAGCATTTGCTCGTATTGGGTTGAGGGAAAACCCCGGAAAAACTCAACCAGGTAACTTGCCCCGACCGGGATTCGAACCCGGGCCACCTGGTTTCGCGACCAGACGCGCTGACCGTTACTCCACAGGTGTGGACTCGGTGTTCTATATACCCAATGAGTCTTAACTTCAGTCTTTAGGTAGCTGGATTACGAAGCCTAAATATGAGTTATTTATTTCACTGTCACTATAACTCAATCTATCATTCTGTTTGCTTTCACTGCAGTTTTGTTTTGACAGTTTTCTTCATTAAGGAATTACGGTACTCATTATCAATAACTACATCACAATTGCTGATCGCTTAACAAGCACATACCCGTGATGATGACGATCACAAAAAACGATCTCTGAAACTGAATGTTGATAACGGCTTCTTTTAAATTTCGAAATAATTTTAATTGTTTGTGAAAACATTTTGAAAATTGATAACGATTTATTAACTGATATCAGGCAAAAATACAGTAGAATACACTGTCAATTGAACTGTTAATTCAGTATTATTATTTTCGCTTGGTAAAAATTATGACTTTGGGTTTGTGATCATTACTAGACTTCGAAGCTGAGGCACATTATCTCTCAAGTTAAATGCACAGAGAATAGAACAATGTTTACAAGGCAACTGGCAAGGTAGTCCTCTGCTGCCCTCATACACATAATATGTCAGTCGAATGGAGCTGTTGTAACACGTAGGCTAATACATGCGAACAAGGGGGGGAAAAACTGAAGGGCAAACGTAAATATTATGTTGAATAGAATACAATGTAGATAGTTCCTCAGGTGTAGGAAAATAACATTTTTCTTACATCTACAAACAGTTATTTAGACCAATGCTATTTACAAAAGTATTTTGTGATGATAATAATAATAATAATAATAATAATAATAATAATAATAATAATAATTTATTATCAGAATATTAAAACATGCATTTGCAAATGTAGGAGGGCCTACATGAATTGCAGTATAAGAAAAAGAAACGACATAAATACTTACTTACTTACTTACTTACTGGCTTTTAAGGAACCCGGAGGTTCATTGCCGCCCTCACATAAGCCCGCCATTGGTCCCTATCCTGAGCAAAATTAATCCATTCTCTATCATCATATCCCACCTCCCTCAAATCCATTTTAATATTATCTTCCCATCTACGTCTCGGCCTCCCTAAAGGTCTTTTTCCCTCCGGCCTCCCAACTAACACTCTATATGCATTTCTGGATTCGCCCATACGTGCTACATGTCCTGCCCATCTCAAACGTCTGGATTTCATGTTCCTAATTATGTCAGGTGAAGAATACAATGCGTGCAGTTCTGTGTTGTGTAACTTTCTCCATTCTCTTGTAACTTCATCCCTCTTAGCCCCAAATATTTTCCTAAGAATCTTATTCTCAAACACCCGTAGTCTCTGTTCCTCTCTCAAAGTGAGAGTCCAAGTTTCACAACCATACAGAACAACCAGTAATATAACTGTTTTATAAATTCTAACTTTCAGATTTTTCGACAGTAGATTGGATGATAAAAGTTTCTCAACCGAATAATAACAGGCATTTCCCATATTTATTCTGTGTTTAATTTCCTCCCGAGTATCATTTATATTTGTTACTGTTGCTCCCTGATATTTGAACTTCTCCACCTCTTCAAAAGATAAATTTCCAATTTTTATATTTCCATTTCGTACAATATTCTGGTCACGAGACATAATCATACAGTATACTTTGTCTTTTCGGGATTTACTTCCAAACCTATCTCTTTACTTGCTTCCAGTAAAATTTCCGTGTTTTCCCTAATCGTTTGTGGATTTTCTCCTAACATATTCACGTCATCCGCATACGACATAAATACAGTAGGTCTAATTATAAAATGTAAGTCGCAGAAATAAACTTGTCTTTTTTTTATATATATAACGATGTCCCGAAGTACATATGATATTTCCATGCAGAAATTCTGCGTCATCATATGGTGAAGGATGGGTGGAACGGAGAAAAATTCCTCCGGCACCGCGATTTGAACCCGGGTTTTCAGCTCTACGTGCTGACGCTCTATCCACTAAGCCACACCGGATTCCCATCCCGATACTGGATTGAATCCTCTCAGTTTAAGTTCCACCTCTTAGATTCCCTCTAGTGGCCAACCCTCATGCACTGCGTCACAGATGTGACAGTGGCACAATGTCCAACACATTAATGTGCAGAGGTGCACTCATTACGAGTGACTAAGCGGCCGGGATCCGACGGAATAAGCGCCGTCTTTAAATCACTAAGTGATTATTTTCGAATATCATATATTACGATGTACCGAAGTACATATGATATTTCCATTCAGGAATTATGCGTCATCATAATTATGACGAAGGATGGGTGGAACGGAGAAAAATTCTCTCCGGCACCGGGATTTGAACTCAGGTTTTCGGCTCTACGTGCTGACGCTCTATCCACTAAGCCATTAATTGGATTGTTTTACGACGCTTTATCAACTACTATGGTTATCTAGCGTGTAAATGAGATGAAGGTGATATTGCCAGCGAAATGAGTCCAGAGTTCAGCGCCGAAATTTAACCAGCATTTGCTCTTAATGGGTTGAGGGAAAACTTTTCTTAAAATAATACGTAGAACATATCACAAACGCTAACCACACCTACAGCAACATAGACACAGACATGGTGGTGATATGCAGACTTGAATGGTAATAATGTAATGTCTCTGTCAAATAAGAAGGTGATAGATAAGATAACGTGTATAAGTGCCCAACCCTTTCCATATTAATTAAATATTTCTGTTTTGTGAAGGGCGCAAATAGCCATAGTAGCTGACGCGCACTTTTTAAATCCTACTAACTACTACTTAATTAAATATGCGATTTCGATGTAGTGCCTTTAGAAATTTACACGTTTCCTGTTGACGTGTCGATAATGTTCTGATCTCATTTCATCTGCAATAGTTAAAACTAGTCTGACGAGAAGTCCTGGGGATAATACGAGTCAACGATGTTGATACAGAAAGCGCTTGACGCTCCAGGTATTGACGTTTATCAGTTATTCGTTTTATGATGGGACCTGGCTCTGTCAGGGCTGAGGCTGTCAGCATCGGATTCGCAAATATCACTGAGATCACCTATCCGATTTGGACAATTTATTTACTAATTTATTTATTTATTCATTTATTCATTTATTCATTTCTTCATTTCTTCATTTCTTCATTTATTTATTTATTTATTTATTTATTTAATTTATTTATTTATTTATTTATTTATTTATTTATTTATTTATTTATTTATTTATTTATTTATTTATTTATTTATTTATTTATTTATTTATTTATTTATTTATTTATTTATTTATTTATTTATTTATTTATTTATTTATTTATTTATTTATTTATTCATTCATTTATTTATTTATTTATTTATTTATTTATTTATTTATTTATTTATTTATTTATTTATGTCTATGACAGGGCAAAGCCCTAATTACAATAGACAGTACAGATATTTGTTTAAAACGTAGAATTGTAGACAACATGAAAAAAGAGATAAAACAGATACAAATGCAAGAAACAAGTGTAAATACACATATGACACATAAATGGCGGATAATGGGTTAATATGCGTCTACGTTCAAATATTCATTCCATATCTGGTCCTCAAAAATCCAAGCCAAGCCAACATTGCCTTCAAAGCAGACCTGCACGGACATGTCTCTACTCGCCCGATAGGATGGACGGAAGTACAGGTACACTAAGAATACTTTTTGCCAAGTTGTCACACTACAATACGAGTTCCCTTCCTATGGATGGGTAAATTTCCAAAGAAATGATTAGTTACACAATGATCTGAATAAAAGTATTACGGGATATGCCTAAATCTCATTATTGACCATTCAACTTCTTACTTTGTCCGCCGAGTTAGCTCTGTAACAGCGCGTCTGCCTGTAGCCGGCCCGAGTTCGATTCCCGGCGGGGTCAGAAATTTGCTTGTAAAATTTCTATCTCTAGACTAGGAGAGATGGCGGTGCACAACTTCTAATCACTAGATTGTGCACCAATATGCCTGGGTTAACTCCAAAATCTCTCCACAGTGTATATGAACAGAAGTATGTATGTCACTGTTGATAGTTATTCGTCTGTCGGATGGGGACGTTAAGACTGGTGGCTCCCTTGGTGCTATTCGACAGGAGTAGTCTATGTGCCGGCACCGAGTTTTCCCTTCTCCCTTTCTCACATTTATCATCATCCATGTCCATTCCCTACACTACACTTACACTTATACGAATACTTACATATACACTCACCAATACACGATGTAACTCTTCACATATAGGCCTACACATAATGCATAACGTGGCCCACCGAAGTGGTGTGCAACTTGAAACCGGGTCACAGTTCTGCCATCTATTCGCAGTATGCGAAACTGGAATCACGCAAGTGAAACGAGTAGGCATTAGACACACACACATCCTTACTTTTATATACTTTCAAACACAGGTATTCGTAAATAGGACTGTAATTCTCTTAGAAATGAATACAATATTATAAAATAAAGATCACGACGTACTTGGGAATGGAGGTTATATGTAGAGCTCACATTCTTTCTTGATATCTACACGAGAAGAATAACATGTGGTCAGCACCACGTTCCGGTGGCCTTTTACTCCCGGAAGGACCTATACTCAGTTCCACTGGAGGCTGCCTAGTTGAATTTTTGGGAGCTGAATCCAAAATTGATTTCTGCAATTATCTGTAGTGCGTCTAAATGCGATTATTTTTCCAGTTCGACAGGTGACCTGGATGGCATTAGTGAATCTAATTAAGATAGGTTGGCCATCCTGACACAGCCCTGATAACATTCAGGTTTCATCCTCAGACGAAGACCCAATAAACACCGGCCCTTCCCATACTAACATCGGAAACTCGTACTACCCTCAAAACACGGCCCCAGTCTATTGCATTTAACCGTTACGCATGATAAGCGAAATGGTGGAAAGATGGAGAGTTTTGGTAGAATCAAAGAGGGAAACAGTAGTATCGATATTCAAGAAAACCTTCCATAACGTCTGCTTTGCTCAAAACAAATTCCATCACGATCAGTCCGCAGATGGAACTCGGGCCATCTGGATGGCGTTCGGTTATTTAATGACACTTTATCAATTTCCAGGTTCATAGCGTCAATGGAATTGATAATAGAGAAATGAAATTTAATGAGACAAAGTCGAGGATTCGTCACGTGATTACCCGACATTTGCCTCATTGCAATGCATTGATAGGGAAAACCTAGAAAAAACAATCGACCTACTTAGAAATCGAAATCACGCTCAAATGCAACTCCGGTTAAAGAAAACTTAATTTGAGACTATCATAATTACCTTATTATGATGATGATGATTATTATTACTATAATAGACTAATAATAATAATAATAATAATAATAATAATAATAATAATAATTATTATTATTATTATTATTATTAGTAGTAGTAGTAGTAGTAGTAGTAGTAGTAGTAGTAGTAGTAGTAGTAGTAGTAGTAGTGTTACTTACTGGCTTTTAAGGAACCCGGAGGTTCATTGCCTCCCTCACATAAGCCCGCCATTGGTCTCTATCCTGAGCAAAATTAATCCAGTCTCTATCATCATAACCCACCTCCCTCAAATTCATTTTAATATTATCTTCCCATCTACGTCTCGGCCTCTCCAAAGGTCTTTTTCACTCCGGCTTCCCAACTAACACTCTATAGGCCTAGCTATGCATTTCTGGATTCGCCCATACGTGCTACATGCCCTGCCCATCTGAAACGTCTGGATTTAATGTTTCTAATTATGTCATGTGAAGAATACAACGCGTGTAGTTCTGTGTTGTGTAACTTTCTCCATTCTCCTGTAACTTCATCCCTCTTAGCCTCAAATATTTTCCTAAGCACGTTATTCTCAAACACCTTTAACCTATGTTCCTCTCTCAAAGTTACAGTCCTAGTTTCACAACCGTAAAGAATAACCGCTAAGAATTCCAACTTTCGCAATTTTTGACAGCAGGCTGGATGATAAAAGCTTCTCAACCGAATAATAACAGGCATTTCCCATTATTTATTCTGTGTTTAATTTCCCCCCGAGTATCATTTATATTGTATTTGTTACTGTTGCTCCCAGGTTTTTTTAATTTTTCCACCTCTTCAAAGGATAAATTTCCAATTTTCATATTTCCATTTCGTGCAATATTCTCGTTACGAGACATAATCATATACTTTGTCTTTTCGGGATTTACTTCCAAACCTATCACTTTACTTGCTTCAAGTAAAATTCCCGTGTTTTTCCTAATAGTTTGTGGATTTTCTCCTAACATATTCACGTCATCCGCATAGACAAGCAGCTGATGTAACCCGTTCAATTCCAAACCCTCTCTGTTATCCTGGACTTTCCTAATGGCATACTCTAGAGCAACATTAAAAAATAAAGGTGATAGTGCATCTCCTTGCTTTAGCCCACAGTGAACTGGAAACTCATTATTATTATTATTATTATTATTATTATTATTATTATTATTATTATTATTATTATTATTATTATTATTGAATTGTAAAGAGCAGAAACATGAACGTTACGGCGAACTGAAGAGAAACGACTAGAAGCATTTGAAATGTGGATAACCTATGGAGAAAAATGGAACGTGTGGAGTGGACAGACAGAATAAGAAATGAAGCTGTGTTGGAAAGAGTGGGTGAAGAAAGGGTAATTCTGAAACTGATCAGAAATAGAAAAAGGAATTTGCTGGGTTGGGCCATTGGCTGAGAAGAAACTGCCTACTGAAGGATGCACTGGAAGGAATGATTAACAGGAGAAGAGTTCGGGGCAGAAGAAGATATCAGATGATAGAAGACATTAAAGAATATGGATAGTTCGTATGCTGAGACTGAAAGGAAGGCAGAGAATGAGGAAGATTGGAGAATACTGTGTTTGCAGTGAAAGACCTACCCTTGGGCAGTAAACTTCGAATTAAATGTATTATTGAATTATTATTGAATTATTATTATTATTATTATTATTATTATTATTATTATTATTATTATTATTATTATTATTATTATTATTATTATTATTATTACAAAAGAGAAACTGATTGAAGAGGTAACCGAACTCCTTAGATTACTGATTCATCCGCAACTTTTTCAAGCATGAGTCATTTTTTCATTTGATTTAGCAAATAGCGAGCTATTTAGGATGGGTAGTTTAGCGTAATGGGCTAAAAGGAATGGAAAACAGTTCTTAAGAACCCACCATTTTCTCTCGTAATGGAAAAATGGTTGAGTCGCTTTGTTATCCACTCACCGAATAATTAACGACTATGAATACGTAAATGAACAGCTGAATGTCTGACACAAAATCAGTGGGCAATATCTATAGAATCGGGACCCGTGAGTGCTGCTTGGGCCTTCTTTTGTAGAATATTCAAGTGACATTTTTTTCGCTGAAATTCCACTATTATCTCTTGGACTGTCAAATTTTGTCTTTTGCCAGAACTACTACCTGGAAGACCCCGATAGGGAAAAGCCGTTGAGTGGGATAGGTCTAGTCTAGGCTATGCTATTTCTGGTGGAGTGATGCTTTATTCTGCTTTCCTGCCTTCCCTCTCTGAACCCTTTTTCAACACAAAAGTTCTCCAGATATGATGTCCCTATCTCAAGATGGAGCTATAGGCGTACTGTGCTGAACGACAAAGAATTGATGGAATTGTATGTATGCATTTATTCACACTGCAAATGGGTAAATACCCGGTGACAGTGGTAACTAATTACACTCAATCATCATCATCATCTGTGGGCATACAGCCCTTTTAGTTTAGCCTTGACCTCCTTAAGAATTGCCGCCCAATCTTCCCTCTCTAGGGCTCTCCGTCTCCATCTCTTAATTCCTGCTTTAACTAGATCATCCTGAACATCATCCAACCATCGTAGTTTAGGTCTTCCTGCTCTTCTTTTACCACTTAGCGTGGCATCTAGTAATCTTTTAGGAATATTATTATTGTCCATTCTGATAATGTGGCCCAGCCACTCCAGCCGTCTAATTTTTATATCAGTGACAATACTTGAATCTTTATATAGTTTTTGTAGCTCAGAATTGGTCCTAATTCTCCACTCTCCCTTATCATAAATAGGGCCATAAATGTTTCTTAAAATTTTCCTTTCCCACGTATTTAAGATGGTTATTGCTCGTTCAGGTAGAGTCCAGGTTTCGCTTCCAAAAGTCACTGTAGGTTTAATAATTGTTTTATAAATCCTCACCTTCATTTTTTTGGAGATATATCTGGTTCTTATAATTTTATCTAATGCTCTGAGGCTTCGATTGCCAATGGCTATTTTATCCTTGATCTCAGTTAATATGTTGTTATCCTCGGTGACTATCGAGCCGAGATATCGGAACCTTGACACTTTCTCAAAAGTAACCTCATTTAAGACAACAGTTTTTACAGTATTGTCTCTCGTGGTTATGTTATTCATATACTTTGTCTTTGTTCTGTTAATATTTAAATTTGAAGCATTTGTCTCATTAATTACACTCAATAATGACAATTAATAATAAACTTACTTACTGGCTTTTAAGGAACCCAGAGGTTCATTGCCGCCCTCACATAAGCCCGCCATAGGTCCCTATCCTGAGCAAGATCAATCCAGTCTCTATCATCATATCCCACCTCCCTCAAATCCATTTTAATATTAATCTGGATTTAAATTAATAATAAACACAATTAATAAAAACGTCTATTAATATAGTCTACTAGTACAATATAACGGTTTAGTATCAATACTTATTACAAGACACAAATATTCATGAAGCATTGTTGAATGTCATGAATTAACCTACAGAACAGAAGGCGTGAGAAATTAAATATTCCTTTAATTTGACTCTAAATAATCTTATGTTTTAAGTTTGATTTTTTATATCGATAGGGAGGCTACTAAAAATTGTTACTGCCATAGGCCTATAACGCACTTCTTTTTGATACCACGATAGACTTATCGATGGAGTATAAAAGTCCTTTTTTGACGCGTATTTATGCTATGAAATGTTAAATTAGTTACACAGTTTTCACGATTACGCCTACAAACGAGGAAGATTATTAATAAAAAAAATACTGACATGCCATGGTCATTATTTGTAGTTTTCTTAAAATAGTCCTACAAGATTTTTCACCTACTGTTATTCTAATTACTCTTTTTTGTAGTAGGAATATACTATTAGACTACTATTTGTGAAATTTCCCCAGAATATTATTAAAAAACTCATTACCGAGTGAAGTACGCAAAGTATATTGTTTTTAACGTATTGATATTTACTAGCCTACCCCTTGCACAGATCTAATAACAAAACATTCTGAATTTAGTTAGGTGGTAATTTCTTTAATATGATTTTTTCTATTTATCACATTATCGGTTTGTAAGCCAAGAAATTTGGCTATTGTTGTTTCTATCAGGAACCTATTGTTAATTATTGGGCTTGAAATTTGCGAGGTTGAAGTTTTGCAGGATTTAAATTGTATTATGTTAATTTTGTTGCAATTTAATACTAATTTACTGGCTGAGAACCAATCACATATATTAAACAGAATTGCCTCTGTTAAAGATTGGAATGTGTTGGAGTTATGCTGTACTGTACTTAATTACTTTACTTGTGTCATCTGCGAATAATATGGGATGACCTACATCTTTTATTATGGAGGCAAGATCATAATTATATGAATACCAGAAAAATGTACGGATCTGATATTAATCCTTGAGGAATTCCATTATTAATAATTCCCCATGTCAAGGCAGATCCTTTGAATAGTGGTCTTTATCCAAAGAGTTCTTTTCCTGATGGTCTCAAAAGGCACAATATATCTGGTTGTTTTTAACGCATAGCATTCTGAAAGGAATAATATTATTATGGTAATTAAAGGAATGAGGCCAATTTTAGGTGTCAACCGTAATTCAGGCGCTTAGCTATCAGTACACTTCGGATTTTAAGTAAAAACTTAACTTATTTTAATCCTTAAAAGATAAGTTCATAAAAACTTGCAAGCACACGTTTCATATAAAACTAAGGCTAAAATAGGTATTTTAGTAGCACCTGAAAAGCCTATTTTGATGACAAAGCCTATTTTTATCTATTAAGTAGGCCTATGTTTTATCTCTAATAGGTCAAAACACTCATTCTTATTTCGAAAATTTGACTTATATTTTAAGTTCCTGGTTCTGTTAGAAATAAAGTAGCCTACGGGATAAACTGGAGCAAGTTCTGCAGGGAAATGTAGGACTGAAGGACCTGCGTACTGCTTCAGATATCCTAGCAGGAAAGAACAAGGATTTACAATGTAACATTCCTGTCCAACTAGGTCAAAATTGAAATACGCTCCTGTTACTTCAGTGGATGTGGAACTTTCATTTTCAGCATACAAATTGTGTTGAGTGACAGACGGGATTGCTTTTTAGTTGAAAATTTAGAAAAAGTATTAGTAATTTATTATGACGCTAATTATGGACATTAACGGACAAGGCTTGATAACAATTGATTATATTTGACTTGTTTGTGTACTGAATTTATGTTTAAAACTTATTTTTCACATTTAATCGTTTAGTTTATTTATAACTAGTTATATATTTGTTGTTCTTGTACTTTTAGTAGTAGGCTATTGGTGGTCGGTGTAGAAATATTTAAAATGATTAAATTATAGAAGTGAATTCCTTATGATTTGTAACATGTTTCTAAAGAAAACATTATTTTTTGTTAGATCCTATTTTCAATTCTTTAGAAACTATTTTCTACACTTTTAAGCCTATTTTAGGCACCTAAAATTACATTTTAACGACCTAAAAATCCGTACCCTAGCTATCAGGATCGCCATTTTATTTTTCCGGAATTTTACAAAGAGAGGTATGACACACATTTATTTTCTTCGCCGTTCGATGCAGCTGACTTTCATTCTTCATCTTACAGAATAATCTACAATAGGCAACATTTTAACTTGACGTCTTTCAACTCTAGCCAATTCAGTGGTATGGGTCTGGCGCCAATGTCTCCATTGGTCCTGTAGTAGACCTTTATGAATGGAAGAAGACTTGGCTTGAGAAAAATCTGAAGTAGCGGGCCGGCACGAGCCCTGCGCCGTCAAGGAAGTGACCCAGGGGAGGTTATAATGAAAATGTGAATAGATGATCCCAAGGTACGGGCATCTGAAGACAGTTCATTCATTGCGGGAGAGACCCCACGCGTTGAGAACAGCTACAAAGGAATTCACCCCTCAGCGAGAAACTTCCGCCGTCACTTTATTACACCTACTTGACTTTCCCTACAGGAGGGAAGGAAACCCTCAGAATTCGGCACGGCAATCACAAAGCTCAATGGTTATTTTGTACTGAATTTACTGCCTGTCACCTCCAGTGGAATGTTTGGGTGACAATATTCCTGTTTATTTATTGTGCAATTTGACTCTTCGTACTTCGTACGCGTCCACTTAGAAAAAAGGCATGGGTTCCGAATTGATGTCTACATTAAGGATACAGGGAAAAAATGTCATTCCCGGGGCGGTTAATCCACTTTTTGGGTAGAATACTCAAACAAAATTGCTGGCACCTATCGGGTTCCAAGAAAGTAGCTTACCAAGGTAAATAAATTAAAGGAAAGAACTTGAAAAATATTATGTGAACTGTAAAAGGTAAAGAAAGAAAGAAGAAAGAAAAAAGAGAGAAAGAAAGAAAGAAAGAAAGAAGAGAGAAAGGAAGAAAGAAAGAAAGAAGAGAGAAAGGAAGAAAGAAAGAAAGAAAGAAGAGAGAAAGGAAGAAGAGAGAAAGGAAGAAAGAAAGAAAGAAAGAAGAGAGAAAGGAAGAAAGAAAGAAAGAAGAGAGAAAGGATGAAAGAAAGAAAGAAGAGAGAAGGGATGAAAGAAAGAAAGAAAGAAAGAAGAGAGAAAGGATGAAAGAAAGAAAGAAAGAAGAGAGAAAGGATGAAAGAAAGAAAGAAGAGAGAAAGGAAGAAAAGAAGAAAGATAGAAAGAAAGAAAGAAAGAAGAGAGCAAGAAAGAAAGAAGAGAGAAAGAAAGAAAGAAATAAAGAAGAGAGAAAGGAAGAAAGAAAGAAAGAAAGAAGAGAGAAAGGAAGAAAGAAAGAAAGAACAGAAAAAGGAAGAAAGAAAGGAAGAACAGAGTTATTACCTGAAAATCTAATTTGCACAATTGATTATATTTAGTTTTCATTATTTGATTTCGTGTCCAATCAATCAATGACTCACCATTAATAGCAATAGATGAAGATAGCATAGATGGATTTACCGGTTCACAGATTTCACTTTCATTGAAAGCCAATTGAGAATTTTCTTCATTAAATGTAATAGATGCACTTTCAATTGACTTCCCAATAAGTATTTTCTTGAAAAGAAGAATAATATCTGCAGTTCTGCCATCGTACACTGAAATAATATTTATGTTCACAGTACATGTTATAACTATTTTAGCAAACAAGATTAGGCCTATTATATTTGCTTAACAAAACTAACACTGAAAACTAAGTCAATAAACACACACTACAACTCACTTCTTAGGCCTAACTGTAACAGTCAAGATCGAAAATTCAGACGGTTTAAATTTCAACCAATCAAGATCGGCCGACAGAATGTGAATTTTCACCAATTTGTCTTTCCTAAAAGCCCTTTGGCCTAAATTAACATAAAAAAGAGCGAGAAAGAAAGAAAGAAAGAAAGAAAGAAAGAAAGAAAGAAAGAAAGAAAGAAAGAAAGAAACCTTTCGAAAGAACTGTCTAAAAATCTATATAACAAAATTTATTTTAGTTACTGAAAAGCCATATCAAATTGAAATATAAGACTGTGTAAATTGTATTTTTAGTTTAGTCTGAAATCCCTGGGGAGGGGGAGGTATTCCCCCCTGGATGTTACCCTGAATTATCGCTGCTTCACTGTATTTAAGCACTTCAGTTCCAATTCCCTTCTAAATTTGAGAAGCCCTAATATAACCATTGAAGTGACTTGTTACACACCCGCTCCGCCTGACTGTGCCGTCACACCTTCCTGAACTTTCTTTTTTATTCCTGCAGCGCGCAAGCAGGCGTACGACACCCATAAATGCACTTGTACATTTCACCGCGGCTGTGTTCACATGTGGTCGACAACTCCATTGTCTTAAATGAGAGCTCCTTTGAGTGCTTTGCTGTCCGTTTCGTTTCGAGCCAATAAAAAATACATAGCCTACTTACAAGTATATTCAAGTAGTAGGCCTATGTGTAAGGCAATTCTTTATCTGCTAATCCTCCTAATTAGAAACACTGATCTGGGGTAATAATTTGTCCATATGGCGTAATATGAAACAATGTTGTTAGAGGAAACCACAGTAGGTTTGGAGGGAACCTTCGTCAAAACCGCGTTTTCCAACAGTCATACCTAGAATCATGCGTTTGGTTACTTTGAATACAAATGAGATGTGCGTCTATTAAATTATGCTATCTTCGCCTCGCAAGTTGTGAGTCAACAGTTTAGACTGCAGAGCATGCTCCGGTACAGTACGATTATTTAGTCCTGACAGTCGCCGACAATGGGTCAGGCGAGTCCAATAAGTTACGCCAAGGGATGCTCAGGTTAGTCTGTCGCCTGCAGTCAGAGCGATCGGATGTCACGCATGCTGCATAGCGTTGTGTTTCCAGTACAGTTAAGCTGTACTGCATTCCTTTACCGACCGCTCGCCCTTATCTCTACTCCGGAACTCTCCCCACTACTCCTACTACTTCCCATCTTTCGCGTCGCTGAGCTGTCAGGACTAAATAATCGGTCTGTATTGTGTGTTTACTTCTGTTTATTCTTGTAGCCTATCTAAGTTATGTGTATAAGTCAGTGGACAACAGGAATAGAAATCACGTAAAAATACCATTTGGATTTAATAACAATAATACCAAAGTATTTATTTAAAGGCAACTTACATAAGAACTTCACTAAATAGATTACTTCGATAAGTTCATTTTAAATTTTGCAAGAAAAGAGCCAAGAAAACTTTTACTAGTGCAATTCAATTTGTAAGGTGTTTAGGCATTTCTTCCCCTTTTTTACGCATAATTTGGCTTACACTTTCCCAAAATAAACCAGTTGTTTTTACAGTCATTGCCAGCGTTTTTTGCGTGTGTCCTTGAGCAAAAAGCCAGTCAGTGAGCACTTGTTGTCAGTGCAGCTGAGAACGGTACCACCCAATATCACCACCCATCACGTCAGCAATCTGCCAATCACAGTTGTCAGTCTTATTGCCCACGTTGCGTATCTGGGGGTGTGTCCTTGAGTACACTGTTCAGTCAATGGCATCTATCGCCACTTCGACTGAGAGTGGTACCACCTCCTAAACAGATGTGACGTTAGCAATCTGCCAGTCACTGTTGTCATCTTCCTCGTCCACAGACTGTGGCAAAGATGAGCTACTCGCTTTCAACGTTCCCATTACTTATTTAACGCCCTAGAAATGATGGCTTTGGTTATAGCAACTGCTGAGCTCGTCCCAAATAATGTAAATAATGAGGTATCCCCGTAACATGCCATGAAGGCACTTGGGGGGCATGGAGGTAGAGCCCCATGCTTTCCATGATCTCGGCATTATGTATTTTTATTTTACATATGTGTGAGTCATTATGGAAAATGTGCCGTTACTTGCCAACCCGCGAGTTTTGTAACAGCCTCCGCCCAAATTTATGGATTTGTCTACGGGCCTGGATACGTTGCAGGTCTCTACCGGAAAATGGTCAGATGATAATTTATACATTATAGCCTGCATACTAGGAGTGAATATGTAGGATTTTGTAAGATTAAGAAGGCGGGTCGTGACCATTGCAATTGGTAAATATCGAACCCCGGGACTTCTCCAATACAAGCGGAAGAGACAATACCATGCTCAATAATAATAATAATAATAATAATAATAATAATAATAATAATAATAATAATAATAATAATAATAATAATAAAATCGACAGATGCATAGCTCTACTGTGCTGCATATCTTTACGTAGAAGTAGCCTTTGTGTGCGTGATGCGAGAAATGAAATGAGGTTGTACTCGTATATGTAACAATCATAATTCATTGGGTGACAAACCATTTACAGATTCAATGGAATCATACGCGGCAAGAATAGGGCGATGATATGAGAAGTATATGCGGCGGTGACTGCATCGCAAGCCGTCCAGATGTCTCATGAAGACCATATCGAGCTGTCGACTGAAAGAGAAGAAGAAGGGGAAGACAAGGAGAGTAAGGCGAGCACAAGGAGACCTAGAGGAGAATAAGGAAAATATGGTGAGAGAAGGAGTACAAGGGGAATATAGGCCCTAAGTAAAACAATGTGACATAAGGGGAATACAAAGGAGAACATAGAATAATACAAGGAAAACCAGAGGAAGACGAAGATAACAAGAGGAATACAAGAACAAAGAGAGTACAATGAGAATAAGGGAAATGTAGGCATAAGGAGAAAAAGGCGAATGCAATGATAACATACAAGGAGAACAAGGGTAAGACAAGGAGAAAAGAGGGGACAGGGAAAACAAGGTGAATGCAAGGAGAGCAAGGGAAATGCAAGTACAATTAATACAAGGTCTTGGAAAATACAAGGAGAACAAGAATAAACCAAAGAGAACATGGGGAATACAAGGGGAATAATGGGAATACAACGAGAAGGATGGGAATACAAGGAGTACAAGAGGAATAAAAGGAGAATATGGTAAATCCAAGGAGAACATGGGAAATAGAATTAAAGCAAGGGAAAGACAAGAAAAACAAGACGAAGGGAAGGAGAACAAGAGCAATACAAAGAAAACAAGGAAAATAGAAGGAGAACAAGAGGAATGAAAGGAGAATAGCTATGGCAAATCCAAGGAGAACATGGAAAATAGAATTAGAGCAAGGGAAAGACGAGGGAAACAAGGCGAAGGGAAGGAGAACAAGAGGAATACAAAGGAAACAAGGAAAATAGAAGGAAAACAAAAGGAATAAAAGGGGACTATGGCAAATACAAGAACAACTTGGAAAATACAAAGCGAACAAAAATAAGCCAAGCAGAACATGAAGAACACAAGCGCAACAAGGCAATACAAAGAGAAGAATACAAGGAGAAAAATTGGAATGTAGGATAATATGTAAAATAAAAGGAGAACATGTGAAATACAAGGAGAACAATGGGAAGCCAAGGATAACATGGGGAATACAAGGAGAGCAAAGTGAAATCAAGGAAAAAAGAAGATTATAAGGAGAGCAAGGGTACAACAAGATTAGACCTATGACAAATACAGGGACATCATTTTATTTTTACTTCAATTTTTATTGTACCTGAGTTTTGGAATGTACTTCACTCCCACCCCTTCTACTACTAAACTTCCAACCGTTCACGACACAGAGCCGAGGGCGCTTAAGCAGTACTGAGTTACTGAGTATAGTACGTTTCAGAAATATGTTCGCGTTTTCCAGTGACGAAAGAGCTTTCAATATTGAATCATATTTTCGTACGGATACTGTCGTCCGTTTCCCTATGTCGCATCCCGGTTTCCCCCACCTGCTTCTGTTCGCCCCTTTGTAAAGTCTAGTAGCTGCGCTATCTTAGCTCTTTTCTGAAAACAATAATTTCTGTTAGGAATTGGACGTCTACGTAATATTATTCAAGTGTTTAAAATAACTTAAATAAAAGGGCCTCCTTAAGTAATTAACTGTCACGTGATTTCCCCCCCCCCTTTCTACAACCCTGCGACAAAACCACTTGAACGGACAGTAGATAGCATTTCTGAGTGATTTTATCTTTTCGGATCGGGCAGAAGTGAAGATTGAATTTACAGTACGTAATGTACTCTTTTATAGAGTAGGTACAGAATTATTTCAACATGAGTTACTCGTACGAAGGACGAAATTGGTAATTGGAATTAGGTACAATAGTCTATAGTGCGATAATTTGCACAAAAGAACTGAAGCCTGTATCGAAATGGACGGCCACCATTTTCTAAAATGTGTTTAAATATCCATATTATAATTATTTTTCAATTTAACTTCATTCTCTATATAGTACGCTAATGTGCTGTAACAGTACAATATACACTGCATAATTAATACTTCTGAATGGATAGCTCAATTCGTGTGTAAAACACTAAGTGTTAATACAGTACTGTATTTTGATTAAAGAAAAACCTAATGAAAATTATCAAACTCAAAATTGCGATATTTCCTAGTTTACATAAATGGATGAACCACTTTTCTTCCCTCCTATACCTAGTAAGGTGATTTGTATTTTACGCCAGTATCATCGAACTCCGTCGTGGAAAGGGTAGCAAACGGTGTTTCCTGTTTCAATCGTTAATAGAAAGGTATAGCCAGATTAATATTAAAAATGTTAGTAAAAATAAAATGATGTCCCTGTACAAGGAGAACATGAGAAACATAATTAGAACAAGGGGAAAACAAGGAGAACAAGTGGAAGGCAAGGAGAACAAGGGGAATACAAGGAGTGTATGAAAAATATAGGAAGGTCAAGGGGAATATAAGGACAACAAGGGGGATACAAATATAGCGGCGAGAGGGACTTGCATTTTTATGTGACGAGCAATAGATTTAAATTCCTAAGTTACACCTCCCATAGGCCTACCTAGTGAGGAGAAAGACGTAGTTCTGCATAAATAATGTAGGCCTAATGATGATGATATAATAATAATAATAATAATAATAATAATAATAATAATAATAATAATAATAATAATAATAAATTACCCAATTCGTCAACTATTAAGCTACAAGTAGAAGTATACGTAGCTGTCGGTAAGAAACAGTTTTGAAGAAGTGGAGCTGCATGTGTTAACGTGTCGTACAATGGTTCAAAGTTCGCAAGTGTGCGTGACGACTACGTGATTATTGCTGGAGACAACGCCTGCCGCTTTACGATGGGGCAGCTGCTTTAAATATTCAGGCTCACGTCGCCGAACTTCAATACTCATTATATATTTGTTATTACTACAAGGCAGCGGATGTCACACATTTGTTTTCATTATTTATGTAACCAATAAAACTCCAGATATAATAACATTCTCATACAAAGCTCGAAGGCCGAGGATGGGATATCTGTTTCTTTGCTTATTTAATAACGCTGAATCGAATATGGTTTTGTCAAACTTAGGCCTACCACACCTCTACTCAATACATTAAGGTGGGCCTACAGAACACAAGAGGAATTAGCTCGGTCTACAGAATGAAAGGGTGTGGTGTCGATTCCCGCTAGAGTCAGGGATTATTTTCGAGATACGGAATAGGTTTGCAGGTAAAACTTGGGATGATACCTACTTTAATGCAAATAATGGCATCACACTGATTAAAAATTGATTTGATTCCAACCTAATTGTCTTAAATCATTCTACGGTTGTACCATTTTCGTTAACATCTGTTGGTATGAAATCTCCTGATTCGCTCTTGTGTTTAAAAATTCATACATCCAATTGTTCTTCTAATAGTTGTAACTGTCTAAATTAATATCAAGTTAAATATCTCGGAATAAAAATAGACCAACATTTACGTCGGGATAAACTTATTCTTTTTCTGTGCAATAGATTAAGAAAAATTATTCACTATTTTGTCATCCTTGACTGTCCATACTTTACGACTGAATTACCTCGCATTAGTACAAGCTATATTACAATACGGCATTATAAGATGGGATAGTGCTTATAGTACCTCCCTCATGCCAATAACTCTGCTACAGAAAAGAATAATAAAAATATGCCTTAATAAACCTCTTGATTATTCTTCAGAGCTGCTGTATTCAGAATTTAAAGAATTTGATTTCCATCAAATTTATAACAATGTATTACTGAATTTCGTACATAAATTTAATTTATATTCACATAAATACAAACCCAAAAGATCAGAAAACATGTACTTGACAGTACCTAAATCTACCACAACTGTAGCATATACTCACAGTAATAACTTCGGTTCAAGGCTTTATGACATGATAATAGCACAGTCTACTATATACAGTCACGAAGCTTGAGTTTTGAGGCTGCTAGAAACAATAGACTGTGCCGGTACTATTTTGCATTGCCTGTAATGAGGCGATATTAGCGATCCTAGTGGTGAGCAACTATCTAATGCTTGCATATTTACTACGTATTGAGCTTCGTGACTGTATATACTAGACTGTGCTAATAACTAAATTCCCAAACATACAATTTGCTAATAAGTTACTCCTTATTTTAAAAAATCAATTAAATATTGCTGATGAGAGAGAAAATTTAAAGTTCAATTAGTGTGATATCTGTGTTTTTCCTTCTTCTTCTTTATTTATTTATATATTTTTATTTATTTATTTATTTATTTACATTTTACTTTGTTATTTAATGAAATATCTTAACCAGAGCTCTGCATCGGACGTTTTCGCTCGAGCGTCAAGTACTTCATAGCATATTCCGATAGGTAGCGCACATGCATGATGGGTAAAATTCTCACGAGCGATAAATCCTCGAACGGTATAAGCCATGCGTTAGACGTTCGTTCTTTACTAGACATGAACTGTGTAGTAACATCATAGATGTTTATCATTTCAAAACTTTGCAGTGTTTAACTAACCTCTCCATAGTACAACTACAAAACTTGCTTTAAAATGTAATATAAATGTTGTAGGTAAATATATATATATATATATATATATATATATATATATATATATATATATTTTTCCACACAGGAGTGATTTTGTTCTTGCCACATCTGATAGATATTATTGGATGTAAATGTAATTATTATAAACGGAGAACACAATCACGATAATGCAAGAACTGTATCAAGTTTTCTAGTAATAATAATAATAATAATAATAATAATAATAATAATAATAATAATAATAATCTCTAATAATTAGTGTATCAATCTTTGCGTCTGTAACAGTCTGCATGATTATTCGTTTTATTATATTTTCTGTGACGTTATCTCTGTACTAATATTGTTATTAATCTACTGCTATATCAATAACATTTTGTAAAACGTTTCTGCATTGTCGCAGTATATAGGCGGAACACTATGTATGGACCTATCATATTATATATGTGGGAAATCAAATATTGAATAATTATTAATTAGCAATAATAACTGTATAGCCAAGTTTTTCATACTATTTTATTTATAACTTCATGTTCCTGTTTTGATACGTTTCATTGACTGTTCCATTAAACGTTTGTCATAAACGCAGAAAATAAAGCCTTATTTTTAGCGTGTGAGCAAAACATGTGTATCTTATCTGTCGCCTTCCATACAAGATAAGACATGTCGGTGAGATGACCTTTTACTGTGCTTCTATTTATTACGAGCGTATCACGACCGATCGTATCTCACTCGAGGGTGCGACACTCGACCGAGTTCAAGCGAGTGATTTAACTCCAATGCAGCACTCTGATCTTAACATTATGTGGAATGTCCCCTGAGCACGAGTATGTAACTTACTCTTTCTGAGGGTGCTGAAGTAGGCTATCAGTCTATTTCTATCTCTATCTGATCTGTGATTTCTATACTACAGTTGGGGAAGCAGTGATATTAATTTCTATATGTGATTACAGGCACTGGCGCCATCTCTTAGCGAACATTAGAGTAACACAGAATATTATGGAAAAACAAATGAAATTTTTTTTCATATATATATATATATATACACACACAGGGACATCATTTTATTTTTACTTCACCTTTTATTGTACCTGAGTTTTTGAATGTACTTCACTCCCACCCCTTCTACTAACGAAGTTCCAACCACAGAACCAAGGCCGCAGTACTGAGTTAGTGATTATAGTACGTTTCAGAAATATGTTCGCGTTTTCCAGTGACGAAAATTTCCAATATTGAATCATATTTTCGCACAGGTACTGTCGTCCGTTTGCCTAGGTCGCATCCCGATTTCCCATCTGCTTCTGCTCGCTCCACTATAAAGACTAGTGGCTGGGTTTTCTTTTCTGAAAACATTAATTTCTGTTACGAATTAATTGGACGTTTACGTAATATTATGCAACTGTTTAAAATAACTTAAATAAAAGGGCCTCGTTAAGTAATTAACTATCACGTGATTCCCCCCTCCCTTTCTACGATCCTGCGACATAACCACTTTGACGGACAGTAGATAGCATGTCTGAGTAATTTTATCTGTGCGGCTCGGGCAGAAGTGAAGACTGAATTTACAGTACGTAAGGTACTCTTTTATAGAGTAGGTACAGAATTATTTCAACATGAGTTACTAAGTATGAAGGACCAAACTGGTAATTGGAATTAGATGCAATAGTCTATAGTGCGATAATAGGCACAAAAGAACTGAAGCCTGTATCGAAATTAACGGCCACCATTTTCAAAAATATGTTTAAATATCCATATTATGATTATTTTTCATTTTAACTTCATTCTCTATATCGTACGCTAATGTGCTGTAGACAGTATAATATACACTGCATAATGAATACGTTCGCATGGATAACTCAGTTCGTGAGTAAAAACAGTTACTGTTAATACTGTACTGTATTTTGATTAAACAAAACCCAATTAAAATTATCACACTCAAAATCGCGATATTTCCTACTTTACGTAAATGGATGAACTACTTTTCTTCCCTCCTGTATCTACTAAAGTGATCTGTTTGTATTTTACGCCAGTATCATCGAAGTCCAGTCGTGGAAGGAGGTAACAGACGGTGTTTCCGGGTCTCAATCATTAATCCAAAGGTATAGCCAGGTTAATATTAAAAATGTTAGTAAAAATAAAATGATGTCCCTGTATATATAAATTAAACTTTTTAAAACGATTTTTTTTTTTAAATTTCACTACACTTCAGGAGAATTTCGATTGTCACTGATATGTTTCTCGAAGCTAAAATTCCGCTCAGTTGGGCACACTGAGTCTACTGTTCTAGATAGGTGCTGGGTGAACATCTATTCCTGCATGCATTAAAATATTCGTATTTTTTTTAATTAATATAAAATTCGCGAAAAAAAAATTATTTGCGTTTCTTTAAATCCCTAACCCGTTTCGTACCCAACAAGCATAAATTAAATTCAACGCAAGTCCGGCCCACGGACCTAGGCCCGCGAACTTGACCCGACCCGTGCAGACCTCTAATGTAGAACTGCCTGTGGGTGCGATGCGATAAATGCATAGCTTTACTATAATGTAAGTCAGCGGTGACCAAAACTCGAGTTGCAGTTATTACATGCGACAGTCAGCCTATGAAGTAAGGAGACGGAGGAAAGGTACTGGACATGAAAACTACAACCAGTGGTGATTCCTGTACTAACATCTTAATCAATCCCGCGGATAAAAATCTCAAGCTTGGCTGTATCAGTAATGTCACTGCTGTCATCAAGAGACAGCGAATAATATACGATTTTTCTTGCTTCTTTTTTTAACCTTCCTCTTGAATATAATCAGGAATTTTCTAAATTCTTCTCTCGGTACTTGGTCGAGAAATTCGTAGTTTTTCAAAATTAAAAACTTGTTATGGACAAGTTATTTAAGCTATTTTAATCATTACTCTTTTGAGAAATTCTGTTCCATTAAAAGGCTTTAGAGCACGAGATATTTCAAACCCCATTAGGCTGCTGACTTCCTTACATTTATTTACGTCATCTGTCTCTTCCTGGCTATGATTTAAGACATGTCAGTTCCTGGCGTTTAACAGTTCGTTGGCACATAATATTGAATCAATTTTTCTACAATGTTTTTATTAAATGAATAACCTATAAATAGGCCTAGTTACCCTCATCTAAAGATTAAGAAGATTGAAATTGAGATAAAATATGGAGAAGATCTAAAAATATCAGTATTCATGCACGTACAGAAGAATTATAAAAACACATACTTAGTGGTCAGTAATAATAATAATAATAATAATAATAATAATAATAATAATAATAATAATAATAATAATAATACATTATTCAGCGTAACTATTAATGTTTCTATATACTCCTAATTGAATCGTTGGGTAAAATAAATATATTATATTTTGTCCAACAGAATAACAAAAAAGTTCTCCTTCTCATTCTTTACGAAACCACCTCTAACTGCTTGCAGAGACGGAGTTTGTAGCGCGACAGGATACCGCCACTGCTTGCCCTCAGTACGTGAATGAAACACACAGCAATGTACAGGAAACTCCTCACACCCGTTTGAATGTCTGTGATTACACGATATAACCACGACACCCGCTTTGGTCACCGCTGATGTAATTAGAGCCTATAAGAATTACAAGGCCTATCCACAATTGACTGTGCTTGGAAGAAAAATGTGTTTCGAAAGGCGCTTCTATTAACTTACTTAAGAGATAGGACCTACTCTGCTGTTCTGTATGCGCCGCCACCTCGTTCCTTGTAAGGCTCTTCCAAGACAGCGATTATTTATTTTCCTTGATTCATAAGATGGGAAATAAACTGAAGGAAAACCTCTGTATTATTTGTGTAGGTCTATCATTCCTGTGACGGGAATAATTCTCCTGACAGGAAGTACAAATAAAACCTATGACGACATCCAAGACAGAAGAAAGCGTCTCCAGCCTCAATACAAAACTAGAATAAGAGTAGACTCTAGCATATAGGCCTAACAATAAATTTGTCTTTGTTTTCACCACAAATTCGACATAGATTTTCCAAGAATTTAACTTGGATCTTCGGTATGGAAAGCGGTCGTTCTAGCCGTTGGATCACTTGTGTGATTTTAGAGTTTATGTAAGCTTAACTATGATTATGAAATAGGTGCTATACCATGCTCATGGAGTTTTGCAACATATTAATTTGGCCTAATATTGTGGGCAATTTTTAAACTTTTTACTTTTCTCTCTGGACGGTAACGGACCAAGAACATTGGTTTTCTTTTCCTTCATTTGTAGGCCTAAATCATGCAAAACTAATGTTGGTTAAATTTTCAAAAGTGTAATTTGAAGACTGTTCATATATAAGCCGAAAAACGAAGATGTCCTAGAATTAAACCCTGGGGGACGGTTGCGTGTGGTTCGTTTGTGTTTATTATCTTCCCACAGGTTTCCGACATCAATCAATAATGACTAAAGGTTTCGCCTTGTTCCTTCTACCATGTTTCTCTTTCTTTTGCTGTTATTTTAAATTCTTCATAGTTGTTGCTTGATGTATTTCCTTCTCTGTCTTCCTCTTCCTTGCTTGACAAATATTTTCTCCTCAAATACAGGCCTATTAACTGTCTTATTTATGACGAATTATTTTTTTTTCTTTTCTCTAATTTCTTCATTGTCCCGCGCCATGGAATCGTGGTCTAAGGCATCCTGCTTAGGATTCGCGATATGGAATGTGTGCTGGTTCGAGTCATCACGGAGGAAGAAATTTTCTCATTAAATTTCGGCCAGCACATGGACCGGTGCCCACCCAGCATCGTGATGCACTTGGAGAGCTATGATAGGTAACGAAATCCGGTTACAAAAGTCAGCTATAACGATCGTGCTAAGCACACGATATCTCCATTCTGGTTGGATGATCGTCAACCTCTACTTCGGCATGTGGACCGTGAAGCCAGCAGCCGGCTGGTCGGTCTGGGTCCTTGAAGGACTGTAGCGCCACGCATTATTATTATTATTATTATTATTATTATTATTATTATTATTATTATTAGTGCTATTGATCGATCAAAATATTTAATCGATTAACTATTTGAATTTAATCGATTAATCGCGTTTTGATCGAGTTGAAAAAAAATGTTTTAATACTCGTATACTGTAATACACAATTGTTAAATTTAATTTGTGTTCGGTGATAAGCATAGGCCTATGTATTAAATGTTGTATATCTGTATATATTGTACCATTATATTACAAAACAATTATTTTAATTACTTACTTACTTACTTACTTACAAATGGCTTTTAAGGAACCCGAAGGTTCATTGCCGCCCTCACATAAGCCCGCCAGCGGTCCCTATCCTGTGCAAGATTAATCCAGTCTCTATCATCATATCCCACCTCCCTCAAATCCATTTTAATATTATCCTCCCATCTACGTCTCGGCCTCCCTAAAGGTCTTTTTCCCTTCGGTCTCCCAACTAACACTCTATATGCATATCTGGATTCGCCCATACGTGCTACATGCCCTGCCCATCTCAAACGTCTGGATTTAATGTTCCTAATTATGTCAGGTGAAGAATACAATGCGTGCAGTTCTGTGTTGTGTAACTTTCTCCATTCTCCTGTAACTTCATCCCGCTTAGCCCCAAATATTTTCCTAAGCACCTTATTCTCAAACACCCTGAACCTATGTTCCTCTCTCAGAGTGAGAGTCCAAGTTTCACAACCATACAGAACAACCGGTAATATAACTGTTTTATAAATTCTAACTTTCAGATTTTTGGACAGCAGACTGGATGATAAGAGCTTCTCAACCGAATAATAACACGCATTTCCCATATTTATTCTGCGTTTGATTTCCTCCCGAGTGTCATTTATATTTGTTACTGTTGCTCCAAGATATTTGAATTTTTCCACCTCTTCGAAGGATAAATCTCCAATTTTTATATTTCCATTTCGTACAATATTCTGGTCACGAGACATAATCATATACTTTGTCTTTTCGGGATTTACTTCCAAACCGATCGCTCTACTTGCTTCAAGTAAAATTTCCGTGTTTTCCCTAATCGTTTGTGTATTTTCTCCTAACATATTCACGTCATCCGCATAGACAAGAAGCTGATGTAACCCGTTCAATTCCAAACCCTGCCTGTTATCCTGAACTTTCCTAATAGCATATTCAAGCGCGAAGTTAAAAAGTAAAGGTGATAGTGCATCTCCCTGCTTTAGCCCGCAGTGAATTGGAAAAGCATCAGATAGAAACTGACCTATACGGACTCTGCTGTATGTTTCACTGAGACACATTTTAATTAATCGAACTAGTTTCTTGGGAATACCAAATTCAATAAGAATATCATATAATACTTCCCTCTTAACCGAGTCATATGCCTTTTTGAAATCTATGAATAACTGATGTACTGTACCCTTATACTCCCATTTTTTCTCCATTATCTGTCGAATACAAAAAATCTGATCAATAGTCGATCTATTACGCCGAAAACCGCACTGATGATCCCCAATAATTTCATCTACGTACGGAGTTAATCTTCTCAAAAGAATATTGGACAAAATACGCTCTCACTTGCACACAGTGTAGACATGGCTATTTTATAAGAGATGAGGGAGACGAATCCCAGAAAAGTATGTATTTCATATGCTAGGAAGATGAACTGACAACAAGGTGCAAGTTTTCTTGGAAAACCATAAAACTTAATAAGGGTTTCGCATTGTGTTTCAACTTTCAATAGAGGTAGACTAGGTCCCTGAATTCATATCTTCATCTCTTTCTGAAGTGTTTTTGTAAAGATTTTCCCTACGCTACCTGGTTTACAGTTAGAAAAAAAAGTTCTATTGTGCTTTTAAGTAAGCAATTTCCGAGAGAGAAATACTGTCGGAATTTTTAGTATTAGTTTGTATTAACAAAATAATAATTAATATAAACTACAACCGATTAATTTTAATGGACTCGATTATTCGATTAAATATTTTTGATCGATTAATCTTATAACAGAAATTGATCGATTAATCGATCAAATAACAACACTAATTATTATTATTATTATTATTATTATTATTATTATTTGCCAGAAACTGTTTGCGAGAAAAAGAGTCCGAGAATTTCGGGTGGGAAGAAGAGTTGTGCAGCCCTGCGAATCGTGCAAACAGATTCTGCCAGCCAGCAGTGTTGGCTGCTAAACACATCGTAAAATGCAGCGAGCAAGCAATAAAGAGTACGGTACTTGTCCCTCGTTTGTTTACTACACGGACTCTTATTCCGCGACATGCACTCGCATCTCACCAGAATGCCATTGACCAATGTTGCTGGCATTCTGCTCGGATGTCAGCCGCGCAATAAAAATCATCGAAGCAATGCAACTCCTTGCGTAAGCCTATATACAGTACGCGTCTTATAAACCACAAATGTTATAGAAAGTTACATCAACTGAATTATGCGCAGCTACTTTTTGCAAATCATCTTCTGTCCGCAAATTCATAATAAGACATCATTTGCAGGCAAAATTAAATGATTCTGAGAATTTTATGAATCACATTTTGTCCATAGATCCGCATCGCAGCGTCGTGGTTTAAGGCATCATGCCCTGGACTCGCGTTACGGAATGTGCGCTGGTTTGAGTCCTCGTGGAGAAGGAATTTTCTCATTAAACTTCGGCCAGTGCATAGAACCGGTGCCCTCTCAGTATCGTGATGCACTTGGGGAGGTATGATAGGTGACGAGATATGGTTACGACAACTAGATATAACGGTTTGGGACATCATCTTGCTAACGTTCTGGTTGCATTAACGTTCAACTCTGCTGATGCAGTGAACATGGATGAATATATAATAGGATGCAAAACTTACTGAGTTTCCCGTAACACATACTAGAGGCGCTGTTGTAGAAATTGATTTTGCTGCCACCTGTTGGGAGGAGGGGCGTTATTATATCTAGCAGCGCACCAAGTAGCTAAAAGATTAACTAATTACTCCATGCATTTAGCAGCGCAGCTGGTGACGGAAAAGTTAAACTGTCCAGAAAGTATTCCCTCCCACCCTCATCGATATTCAAAACTAACCCAATTTAAAATAAAACATTTACATTTTTTATTCCTCACAGCATCTTCTACTGAAAATTCTTACCGGAGCCAACAGGAAGATAAAAGAGACGATCTACTTTACACTACCCAATTAAAATATAAGCAGAGACAAAAAATAAAGCAAAAGGTTAGATAATTGGGATTGTATTCTTTGGGTATTTATTGTACAGCGGAATGGAAAAGTCTGCAAGAACTACTTAGATAGTTCAATTTATTATACTATATTACTTTAGAATACATTCAACAACACTATTTTACAACGTCCATAAACATCACTGTTTAACATACACTGCTTATACACACACGTAGTATCACTTTATGTTCACTTCTTTGCTAGTTTCTGTCTGCCACTTGTCTCCTCGAGCAATATCTCGAACGGATAGAGAACTCTGAGTAATGTACCCAACACGTACTTATAATGTTCACCACCTACGACGTTGGGCGCTGAAAATCTTATTTGAGCCCCCTGCCGCCAGATGGTGCTGACCGCAGTTTCGCATCCTATTATATATTTATCCATGCAGTGGACGTGAGATCAACAGTAGGTTGGTCGACATTGGCCCTTCATAGATTGTCGTGCCACGGATTACCTTTCTACACATTGCAAGCAAATTTAACACAGTATAGTTTTATTGCATTCCAGAACATTTTGGTTGTCAGGACTTACGAAGTTTTGTAATTTTGTCAGCGAATTTTACTTCTTTATTTAGTGCAGACCTATTATATTTTTTCTTGTTCATCCTAAACCACAAAATTTGTAAAACAGCGATCATTATCATCATTATTATCCGTTTATTACGAGTGTAATGTAGATTCGCCGCCTGTGGTGCACTCTGGACAGTATCTGACGAATTAAGTGATTTATGCTTCTCGACACTAGGAACATCTATGAACCAAGCTCGTGAGTCAGGGCGAATAACGGCAAGTTAAGTGTCCTGCCATTACGCAAAAAGTAATGTCAACTTAAAATCGAAAAACAATAGCTTTTGCTTAAAAGGACAGAAGGAACTTTAAGGAGTAGCTTTGTGATTGAAGGAACCGCAGAGAAGTTTTTACTGTTATTTAACGACACTGTATCAACTGTTACGTTATTTAACGTCGATGGAATTAGTAATAGCGAAAGGGATTTGGCGATATGAGGCCGAGGATTCGACATAGATTACTTGATGGTTGGGGACCCTCGGAAAAAAATCCAACCAGTCAATGAGCCCAAGCGGAAATCGAATCTAAGCTCAAGCGCAGTCCCGTATCAGCTGGTGAAACAAAGGTTGTCACGTAGTTTCATAACAGTTACTAAATCTAAGAAAATACGAAAGAGAAACTGGGTCTCGCCATAGGCGTAACGTACAATCCAATCAGATTGTGACTAAAACTTCCCCTGAAACATGTAAAGAAGAGAAGATAAGATAATAATTCCGTGGTTTAATGAAGAACCCTGTAACCATAAAAAAACTAAATATTGTTATTAGTTTTGATCTAAACCTTTTATTTACCATCCCTCTTACTGTGACTGTTGTGTGTAAAAAATGGACATCATGGTCCTGTCACATATTTAAAACAACAAATTATTTTAGTAGCTTATTCTCGGTTATGACGAGTCCTCACAAGATCTGAACGTTAAAAGCAAATTCTTTTGACTTCCATTTAAACCTTTTGGATTGCATTTTGTCGTAATGTTGTTTAAGATGAACAAAACTCTTGGTAAGATACGAAGCTAATGACGGGATTACTTTGAGCACTTTGAGAGGGGCTGAACAAATTGGCTCTGTGCTTTGTTCATAATAACGTTTCAAAATATTTCCATCCCATTTAATGCAAGTTGTGACAATACCCGAAGCACTGGAAATACCTGTCAGATTTATGAGATGAGGAGTTAGTTAACTTCCTTACACTACTGGAAATACTGCCTCTTGTACACAGATGAGTGCCGCCTTGACAAGACCAAACAGGGAGAAAGATTTGCTCACTTGACTTGCTGCCTTGCACTCAACAGGGGTCCGGGCAAGGAGGAGGGAGAGGAGGACGAGGGTTGCTGCTGCAGTTCATCGCCTCTTCTTCACCCCCCTGACCAAAGCAAACCCCAACCATTACTTGCTCTTGCGGGTGGTCACTTTCACACTTACCGACTTGTTTGTACTTGAAATTTAAAATAAAATTATCTCTTATCCAGTAAACGTCAGGTAATGTAACAATTTGCACGGAAGGGATGGATTTTTCCACATTATTTTTGTCTTGCATTCTTGCGCAATGACATACTTAATAGGATCGTTATGTTCCTTTGAATGGCCACATATAGCAGTCCAGTCTTAGCTCTGTTAGCTGACTCTTGCAACATACATACATACATACATACATATTCGGCCTGGTTGGCGCGGTTGCTATAGCGCTGGTCTTCTATGCCTCTTCTATGCTCGAGGTTGCGGGTTCGATCCCGGGCCAAGTCGATGGCATTTAAGTGTGCTTAAATGCGACAGGCTCATGTCAGTAGATCTACTGGCATGTAAAAGAACTCCTGCGGGACAAAATTCCGGCACACCGGCGACGCTGATATAACCTCGGCAGTTGCAAGCGTCGTTAAATAAAACATATACATACATACATACATACATACATACATACATACATACATACATACATACATAGGCCGACATGATTTTTTTTTCAAAAGAAATGCGAAATTGCAATTAAAATTGAATGTGCGGTTTTTGGACAAAAAGCTCAGACACTTAAAACTTTGACTTTTTTTAATGACTCTATAGTTTTTAGCATCAAATGAACAGCATATTTTAAAATTTACGTTCATGGAAGATCTCACTCTTAATTGAATTTAGCTCCCGACCATGAAACGAGCAGGCGCGGGTTCAGATCCTGGTCGGAACAAGTTATTTTGTTGAGGTTTTTTCCTGGGTTTTTCCTAAACCTATTAAGAGCATGTGCTGGATAACTTTCGGCGCTGGACGCTGGACTCATTTCGCTGGCATTATCACCTTCATTTCATCCGGACACTATATAACCATAGCAGTTGAAAAAGCGTCGTAAAATAACCGATTAAAAATTGAATTTAGTGGATTTTTGACGACAGCAAAACCCAACACACGACTTCTACTTTTAACCTACGTGTAACAGATAATATTAAAAAGATTTAACTAATATTAATATACGGTACCGTAGATATTAAAAACTGACCAATATAATTTTTAGTCTATGGAAGTGAAAATCACTTCAGAGGTGACTCTGTTCATTGAAATAACGGTCAATGAATTAGGAAAAAACTGAAAAGTTAAGCCCAATCAAATTCAGTATAAATTTATGGCCAGAAATATTATGAAGTGTGAACCTTTTGAATACAGATTACTCTCGCTAAGGGCCAATTGTAAAAATAATTAAAATGAGATCGAACAAGTACTTCTTCTTCTTATTCTTGAGATGCCTCCCCGTTCCGGATGTTGACGATCATTTTGGCGATAATGATTTTATTAACTGCTGCTCTTAAGAGTTCTATGCAGGATTTCTTGAACATGATGTAAGGTTCTTCAACCATGACATTCTTCTTGTAATGTCTCTTCTCCCTTCAACTTTATCCCGAAGAATATTTTGTAGTAACTGATATTCTTTTCCATTTCTAATTAAAATGGCAGAGATACTGAAGTTTCCTACATTTAACTGTATTAAGAACTTCCATTTCTTTATTCATTCTCAGAAGGATTTTACTTCAGTTAAACTAAAACTTATATTTTTGGTTTAGACACTAATCCAAAACCATTTCAACTTGAGCTAAGATAAAATCTAACTAGTGATTTTACTCTGTTAAAAATGGTTTAACTTAACTTACACAAGCAGAAGCTAATTAATTCTTCATCAAAATAAATAATGTAAGTACGAATACAGTTCCTGCAAATAAAACTGTAAGTAAAATTCTTTTTAATTGTAATTAAGCCTAATGCTGGTAAGTTATATAAAAAGGCTTATATTAATATTTCACACGTAAACCTACTGTAATTATGGGTATAATGCATTGTTCTGTTTGTTGGGTTATAGATCTTGGCCTACGCTATGTTATTTCTAGAGTTCACGTTTCTTTGTGTAATACAATGAGATTTTTCCAATGTTTAAAATCATATTTGTGGAATATAATCTACAGCAATTTGTTTTCAATCTTCCTTCATTTAATTGGTGGTAACAATGTTTCTTTATTCTCTATAAGTCTAACTTATTTATGTTTGGGAACTACTTCAATTATCTCTCATTAGGGAAGAGTTTGGTAGTATCGGACATCGGGTAATATCGGACAGTGCGTTTCTTTCATCTACCACCAGAAACCTAACCATGTCATTCAGGTACTATCATCTGGTGGTAGATGAAAGAAACTCACTGTCCGATATTACCCGATGTCCGATACTACCCATTCTCCCCTACTTTTAAAACATTGGGTACATGATCTTCTCCTGTTTTTCGAGTGTGATCTTAATTTAATAACATGTTACTGTTTTACAAAATAAGTCACATACAGGGTGGAAGTGAAATAACCTCGCAGATTGAAGGGGACGATAGGGTACACGTAAGTGAATAGAAAACATATTACGTTTCGTGATTAAATACACGTTAATTAGAAATTTAAGTTCGAAGTTTCAGCACACAGATGATATTCGTGATACAGGTGTAAGAGGTCAACGAACTCTGTGTGTATCGATACGTGAGCTGTTCTCTGTCTAGACTCTAGACATTGCCAACAGTTCGAATCGTGCAGTGGCTTGAATTGAGAGGTTTTTAAAATTAAATTTACATGAAAACCGTTCACACTATTGAAATATGTCAGAGGGATAAATTGTTCTTTATTAGATTTCCTATCAATATGAATAAAAATCACGATCCTGCTCACAATAGTTACCGAGTAAGAAGTTATTAAACATTTGGCAAAAAAACATTTTTTTTTTCTGAAAAAAATCTATGAACTTTCACCAATATTATATTATAGTTTTTTGTTACACACAATATGAGCTATTCGCTCTGAAAATCTTCAAGGCTGTTTTACTTCTACACTGTATTTTGGACTGCTTACTCCTAAGGAATAAACTATGGCGTCGAATTGTGATAATTTATTGTTCAGTAATTTGTTCAGCTACACACCTAATGTATTACAAAATGTTTCATTGTTTCTAAAGTAGTTACAGCATCATTAAAGGATGCAAGATTGTTGGAGGAAAGTATGGTTAGCTTAGAATTTGCACAGATTTCAAAGTAGGTAGCATCTTAATGATGAACACGTACCAGAGGTCTGCATCGGACGTCTTCGCTCGAGCGCCAAGTAGTTCATAGCATATCCGATAGATAGCGCACATGCATGATGGGTAAAATTGTCGCGAGCGATAAATCCTCGAACGGTATAAGCCGAGCGTTAGACATTCGTTATTACAGTGATGAACTGTGTAGTAACATCATAGATGTTTATCATTTCAAAACTTTACAGTGTTTAACTAACCTCTCCATAGTACAACTACAAAACTTGCTTTAGAATGTAGTATAAATGCTGTAGGTAAATGTTCCCCCCCCCCCCACACAGGAGTGATTTTGCTTTTGCCATATCTGATAGATGTTATTGGATGTATATGTAGTCCAATTATTATAAACGGAGAACACAATCACGATAATGCAAGAACCGTATCAAGTTTTCTAGTAATAATAATAACAATAATAATAATAATAATAATAATAATAATAATAATAGTAATAATAATAATAATCTCTAATAATTAGTGTATCAATCTTTGCGTCTGTAACAGTTGTGCAGCATGATTATTCGTTTTATTATATTTTATGTGACGTTATCTCTGCACTAATATTGTTATTAATTTACTGCTATATAATAATATTTTGTAAAACGTTTCTACATTGTCGCAGTATATAGGCGGAACACTATGTATGGACCTATCATATTATATATGTGGTAATTGAATAATTATTAATTAGGAATGATAACTGTAGACTATATCGACGTTTTTCATACTATTTCATTTATAACTTCATGTCACTGTTTTGGTACGTTCTATTAGACGTTTGTCATAAACGCAGAAAATAAAGCCTTATTTTTAGCGTGTGAGCAAAACAAACATGTATCTTATCTGTCGCCTTACATACAAGATAAGACATGTCGGTGAGATGAACTTGTACTGTGCTTCTATTTATTAGGAGCGTATCACGACCGATCTTATCTCACTCGAGCGTGCGACATTCGACCGAGTTCAAGCGAGCGATTTAACTCCAATGCAGCACTCTGACACGTACTGTATATTCATTTTCTTATATTTTCATGGGAGATCCAATTTCGAGCAAAATTGATTTAGAACGAACAAATGACATTTCGTCTCCTGGAGTTTAAAATACGATCGTAAAAGTGGGGGGGGGGGACATATAAACGAAAAACTTATAACCAAAAATAAATTAATATGGAAAGTGTAGGAATTTCGCCGGGACTGGAAAAAAAAAGTACAAGTGTTAAATGTGTAATAGAAGTTTTACTGTAGCTAGCTACTAGTAATGGAAGGGTTTTTTGAAAAAAAAAAAAAAACAACCATAGTCTAAAAACATACATTTCTAGAAGAAACAAAAAAAAAAAAGACTATCTGGCATGGGTATTGCTGACAGTTCAAGTATGAAATTCATCATGGCCTTTCTTAAGGTGTTGTAGAAATTTGGGGAAAGTAACTTAAATTGCCTCATAGAAAGACATGTGTAAATACAGGTAACTGTGGACAATGGTTGTTTTAAGAAAAATTATACTCTGTTGTGACTGAAGTATACCTCTCCTTTAATCTTCTTTTTCTTTATTATATCCTGTTTCTTCTCCTTTCGTTGCTTACGTTTCTTCCGTGGAATTACTTCCGCACCTCAAGATGTCTCCATAACTACTACAACAATTCACATGCTAAAGTATTTTTCTCTGAGGTGGTTTTTGCCGCGTACGTAAGAAGCAGTACTGCCAATCTACTACAGTTTAAACTTGTATGGATAAATGGTTCAAGATATGAGTCGGATATTTGTAAATGCTACCATCGCCCTGGCTGTACAATGACTGTGTTCACAAAAAAAGTTTTTGGAATATGGTTGTTTTATGAAAACACAGAAAATTTCCACTCCTATAATATACGTCTATGGTTTTCCCCCCTTGACAACTAATTCAGTAGATGGCCGTTACAATACGCTCACCATAGTTCCGATCAGTGATAATTTATAGTGTCAGTGAAATGTGTCCTAAATTGTCAGTGAAATGTGTCATAGTGCCACTACAGTGAGTGAGATGAGAGTAAAGTGAAAGATTATTATCAGTACCAATGTGAAACTTATGTAGGGCCTATACATATGTAGGTTGTATTGTACAATTAGGTTCACTTATTAATTAGGTTAGTTTATGTATTATTACTAATTGTAATTACTGTAGATAATTTATTATATAATAGATCACAGACACATTACATACAACAATTTTACACAAAGCTACATTATTATTTAAATACAATTTCTACATTTTACCTATTTACATAATTTGTTTTATCTTGCACTAGCTTTCAGTTATTGTGCAAGACTAAACTCATTCTAGAATATTGGTACTATCAGTATTGGTTTAGGCCTACCTTCCTAAGATGTAATTCTCTCTTCAATCTACAATGTGCAGCTAGCATATCTAAATCATCCCTAATTCTAGTTTCTTCCATATCTCTTTCCTTACAAAAAAAATTATACAATTCATACAAGCTCTCTCTCGTAGGTAAGTCTTCATTCCTTAATTTTATTTCATAATATTCTTTTGACGTAGGCCTACCTTCAAAACTATTAAATTTAGAAATAAAAAAGATAGCCAAATAATTTCTAAGTCAAATATGTTATTATCTGTTAGTCTAGAAAAAGCGTACCTTCCAAAATTGAATTTATTAGTCAGCTCAGTAACTGTACTTTCCCTTAATACTTCCTTCCTTCTATTTTTTAATTTTGCAATCTTCTCCGGTATTTTATTTTCCGTGTATTTGTTTATTATTAAGGGATGTTGACTTTCCTCGTATTTCTCCATACATCGACACTTGCTACTTTCTTCCATGGATAATTTTACATCTATAACACAAGAAAGAGATTTATATATTTCTTAATTACTTTCGTTCACATCTATTTCATTTATTCTATCCATTCTAATTTTTTTAACCAAAAAAAAGATATAAACCTAATTGCTTCTGCAATTTTATGTTATTAATGTTCATGAGCTTCTTTATAGCTATTTCTTTATTGATTTGAAGGAATTTTTCTTTTATAAATTTCTTACGTATATCTTCAGTATTTTGACACTCAAGAACAATGTGTAATTGTAATTACTGTGTTAAATTTTATTGTGTATTCTTATTGTATTGTGCATATAATTGTACTGCGTATTGTATAATTGTATTGTAATTTTATTGTGTATTGTTTATATTGTGTATACCACCGGGTGCTTGCCCACTTGCAGTGTAAATAAATACATACACCTATGAGGCGTTCAGAGCTAAAGTGGATCAAGTCACAAATTTTCATAAAATGAGTTTAATTCATTTTCTGATTATTTGAAGTTGAATTTTTTCCGATCAAATCTTACTTCCAAGCATTCGCCGGTAGGTGACACCAGTCACTTTCGGCTCATATTATTTGTTCACGATGTTCTGAGTCATAGTGGATCAAGTCACCAAAGCGTTGCATCAATTAACATCATAATTGTTTATATTTTATAAATCTATAATTTGAGGATGGAGCAATAAAATTATTGGTAGTGAAATTAGAGAATCCACTAGAGCAGCGTTTCTCAAACTATGGTCCGCGGACCACCTGTGGCCCTCGAGGTCTGTCCTTGTGGTACTTCAAAAAGACAGAAGAAAAAATAAAATTCAAACGAATTGTGTTTCACACTATAGCTTAAAATCTCAGAGTCTGGAAATGACACATGGCAATCAAATTTCACTTTTTCTCTCTGTACTGCATTTTATGAAATTTATTACCTTACCCGTCTATCAACTTCTCACTCTACTCTCAGCAACAAAAGAGGAATTTAAAGCACTATATACGTTGTGTTTCTCGACATCTTTTCCCTGCACATTTGGCGCCGCGCCTGTTGCCCAGCCAGGGACCACCCGAATTCATAACAGAGGACCAAAGTACCGAACCTTAATTCAATTTAAAAATATAAATACAGCCTATTGGTATTAAAATATGCTACGGAAATGATAAATTTGCTTTCGAAGGGAACAAGAGTAAGGTGGTCCGCGAAACTGTTCTGACTTTAAAAAGTGGTCCCCACTTCAAAAAAGTTTGAGAAGCGCTGCACTAGAGCAAGTTAACTTTAAGTCCTATTATCTCAAAACTACGTCTCATGGAATTGATCCACTTTAGCTCTGAGCGCCTCATATGCTTAATATCTCAAATTTGCATTTTTTTTACTCTGGTTCTTTTTAAAAAAAACTATTCAATTGATTTAATAGAATTTGAAGTAGGCCCTATTGAGCACGTCACATAATATATTTACAGCAGGTAGGCCTACATGTCTACGAGGAAACATATTCGCTACTAGGCCTATAGGCCTAATCAATGCAGTTAACGGCAGAAACGAACTTCTCTACATGAAAAGCTTCATTGTATTTTCTTGTGGTGCTCCCATCACTGTGCGACAAGTATAAACTCGCTTGCAGAAGAGCTCACTCGTAAAATTCGGAAAGCCGCGGACATGAAAGTGGCAATCCAACGGCTGGAGCCATGTCCTTGTCATCTATCTCGACGTCGGCAACACGATCCTGAGCGTAGATAATAATCCCGAGCGTCATCCCTTGTTTTCGGTAAAACCCAAAAATCACGAGTCTTCATAGAAGAAATGAGTAAGTTAAGGGGCGAAGCTTTTATCAACCTTCAGGATCTCACCAATGGGCAGCGAAAACATTCCAGAAATCCAGAGGGAGCGGAGCTACAAAGTGGACCGCCACCTTTCACAAATCACTCGACATTACGAGGCCTTTGACCAGGACCCCGTGGGGGGGGGGGGAGCGATGTTGTAAGCCGGAAGTCGTGCCCCTATGTCCTTGCAATCCTTACAATTGAAATTCCAGAAAAAGGAAAGGTGTTTTCACGAAACAAAGGACGCGATGTGGAGGACCGCTAGCAACGAGAGATTGATTATAAAGACGTAGCCTAGGGAATGCAAGCAGGACGTGAAGTTCTTCAATGACATCATAATAGAGCTCCATTTTTCTTTCTTTTTTTTTTTTATTGTATTAGATCGATGAGAGCTCTATAGTGTTCTTTTGACCCTCTTGACCCTCTATAGGGCTTTAATTTAATTTGTATTATTTTCATTAGTGTTTGTATTTCTTTTTACATTTATATGTGCTATCTGGTAGAATGGAAGAGAAGGCCTTATGGCCTTAATCCTGTCAGATTAAATAAATAAATAAATAAGTAAATAAATAAATAAATAAATAAATAAATAACTAGGTATGTAGGTGGACAGACGGACAGACAGATAGACAGACGGGCGGGCGGGCGGGCGGACGGACGGACAGACAGACACATACAGACATAGACAGACAGACAGACAGACAGACAGACAGACAGACAGACAGACAGACAGATAGATAGATAGATAGATAGATAGATAGATAGATAGATAGATAGATAGATAGATAGATAGATAGATAGATAGATAGATAGATAGATAGATAGATAGATAGATAGATAGATAGATAGATAGATATAGATACTAGAAAATTTGTATACTTTCGATATAAATTTGAAAAAACAAACTCAAAAGATTTTTACCCACTCAATAGAAATGTTACATGGATATTGTCTGCTTATTAGACTACTCTTTTAGTAAAAATATGACAAGTAGGCCTAAATGTTAGGATTATATTTGTGCCAACTACGAAATTTTAAGAAACGAGTGGCTGAACGTAATAAGGGACCATCCCAATCTCTCTTCAAGACGACAGCTTTCAGTAAAACATGTAAAATTTACGTCATTTTAGAAACCAGGCATCTATGAATTTCCAGGTAGAAATGTTGATGTGTATTCTACGCAATACCACGCCAAAAAAGAATCTATAAATTATATATTTACCTACTTGTGGGTTGTACAGCAAATGCTACAAACTAATTTCATTAGAAGTTCAAATAAAAATGTTTCAGATTTATTTTCGAGAAAGATTATCAGACATATTTGCTTCCATAATAATGATGAAGCAACAGCCAAAGCATAGGTCTCTTATTTTATCAGTAAGTAGGCCTACTTCCCATCTCCAGCACCGTAAACGGGTCTTAACAATGTCTGCTGTATGAACTGTTGTATTATCGTGGAGGATGATTGCATTGTTCAACAACTCGGGACGTTTCTGTATGGGAGAGCTTGATCTACAACAGCTTCTACGAATTATGTGTGACATTTCCTTCCGTTTTGACCGCGAAGAACTGCTATTTTTATTACTCGACCGAGGCCAGTGGAGTCCTGCAGCCCGGAGCCGTGGCGCTACTGCTCTTGCGTTCGTAATACCCCATCGCGATGGTTCACATTACGCCCGCGGCTCCACTCGCCTTGGTCGAGTAATACGTATATGCTTGTTGTTCTAGCCGACTGACATCCATACTTAACAACAGTTAAAAACTAACTGACTTTCGCGCATCCCTTACTCTTCCGTCCTTGAATATCTAGCGGCATCAAGGGGCTAAGTACCATACGTCTCAATGTCATTGCTGCATATCAAAAATGTGGATCGCGATCTGGTATTCCGCGGAAAAAAATAATTGTCATGACTTAGTAAGTGATCCTAGTAGTTCGATTTAAAATGAAAATTTACCTACAACTGTTCTCCGTTTCCTACATTTGATTTAAAAATCATGATAGTTCCTGCCATAGTACGTTGGCTTGTCTAACCGAGCCGTTATGTCTACCCATGCTTTTTGACCTGTATGTGCCCTTCACAATTATAATTTCCCCCAGAAATAAATAGGCCTATTTTCATAATTTTATGACTGACGGTATTTGAAAACTATTATTTACAAATCACTATAGATAGTAGACACTATTGTAACCAATAAAAGTGTCAGAAACTTGTAAATATTTCTTGTATCACAAATAAAATTCAAGCACGGAAAACACGTTGTTATGGCTACTAGCAATGAGTGGAATTTTTCTTTAGACAAGAGTTGTGCTCTCCTTTGTAACTGAATATCTTTCAAAGGAAAGCAGTTTTTGAAGTGACATCTGTTGGATTCTATGAAGAACTTGGAAATAAAGGAACATGGTTACAATAGGGCTGTCGTTATAAATAACTAATATATTCAACTTTGTATCATTTTTAAGTACGATTTTAGTTACCCGCGCACCCGAAGTTGGACTCGAGATTGTGGTTGAGATGGTTACTTGGTTGAATTCTTTCCCCGAGATTTTCCCGAAAGATATTGAGAACACTATAAATGAATGAATACGTAAACGCGGACGATGTAAAGGTCAGGTGCATGCGGTGTATAAGGAAAACGTGTTCCAAGGAAAATCATTCGTTCTCTAAAGTGTTCCTGGGGCAAAGCGAGTGTGCCTGGTGAGAACGCTTTCTGTACGGCTTTTGAAACATTTTACGAAAGCATCTGAAATGTGTTTGAAACTTGGTCTAATTGTACGTGCAAGAGTATATGAAAGGAAATAGTTATCAACAATAAAAACTTTTCTCTGTGTTGTAAGAACCATTACTGCAGCACTAAGTCAAGTATAGTCCATTTTATTTCATGGAGTGCAGTTTCACAGAAAGGACTTTACCGACAGACCTTCTACTGCCTCCTACTAATTGGTTGTCATAAATAAATGTCTTCCTTACTGTGGCCAGAATCTTGTCTTTGCCTGTTAGTAACCAATCACAACCTCTTTCAGAAGAATTGGCAGGCTTCCGTCAAATCCACGTGGAGGCAGAATTGCCACATCTTTTCCGATTTCCAACAATACCGTCAGTTAGCAGCTCGTGATATTACGTTCTCTTCTTCAAAACACGTGACGTCCAGATGGGGATGATGACCACGAATCCTCTCATTTCGAGGTTCACCAGGATTGTGGCAACTGTGCAATGTTGGGACGAGGGGACAGGATGGACTGGTCAGAGTTGCTTGTGTAGGAAGTCATAAATCTGTAGTTGGGTGTTCAAAGGAGCCACCGAATTGCACTCCATGATATAAAATGGACTATACTAGTCTCTTACAGTGGCTGAGTGGTCAGGTCTTCAGCCTGTCACGTTCGAGATTGAGTCCCGGTCTGATCTGTGATTTTTCATTAAAAATCCATAGTGACACTTGTTGCGGATCTCCATTCCATAGCATTCACCGAACGCCGGCTATTGACGCATGTAGGGGGCTGTCTTAGGAACGAGAGGAGTTGCTTGCTCGAAACCTGGGTACGCAGAGAACCTTAGTGAGTCAGCCGGTATAGGTTTGGATATGTGCCTAGTTTGAGGGTTAGCGCAATAGACGCAGTGCTGAGTCGTAGTTTCCCTTTCCGAAATTCAATTCGATGCAAAGCCAAGCACTGAATCTACAGATTCTGTCAAGTAAATACTTGGTTGGTAGAGAGCATGCGCAGTAGCCGAGAGATAATTTCAGTGTTGATTGTTTCGGTGCATACCATGCAACCACCACCACCACCACCACCCACTGCAGTAATCAATCAGAAAGATTGATTATGATAGGTCAAAGTAATAGTCAAAGAATTGATTCATGTTCTCGCACCGGGCACTTCCCCTACGTTATACACAATGTCGCGACAACCGTTTATTTAAAGAAGCGGCGCTGACGTTGGAGGGCGCGTCAAGAGACGGGAATCGACGCCAGTAAGACGTCACCAGATACGCACAGTCAGCGGAAGTGACGTCAAATTATGAGAAATTGTATCAAAAGTAAGATGTGTGGAGCAAAAGCTGCCAAACAAACGAAACCATGTTCTTACGTCACAGATTTTCGCGCCAGGTGCAGCACATGTGGCAGCTCCGATGTAAATTTGTTCGATCAAACCACTTGAGCAATGAAAGCACAGGAAATGGGGAAAGGTCACATTCTTCTCCATTCTAGTCTACGATGGACTTGTGAAAGTTGTGAAAGGAGTGTAATTCAGGTTGGGCTCCATCCATTGCGAATAATAACGCGTCCTCCAGCTTTCAATATTACTAAATCTTGTCAAGGCTTTATCGTTACAGAAGATAGAGTCCATATGACTAAACAGACTCATTGAGTTGAGCGACAAATGACTCTCATTGCATTGCAAAGAAAGTGTATGCGCTGACATTTGAGAGCTCTATTCATACCAACATGTTTAGAAAATCAATTATTATTCCTGAATTATGTGAGATAGGAAAATATGTTCCAAACCACTTCAGAAATGCTCCAATAATGACCGTAAAACTTCGTAAATCACCGTGTATAATATGGTATACCTGTTAACCTTCTGACAGTCAATCGGGGTAAAAAATACACCCCAAAATTATATTCCCAATTATTGATAAACGAAGTACCCACACTTCATTAATATGTCTTTCATTCTTCTTACATGAAACTCATTTGTTCCAAAGGAAAAGGAACTTTGTCAAAGACAAGACAACTTTGCAGGACAGCCTCTCGAAAGTGACAAATGAGATTGAAGCAACACTGGACAATATCCTGGATAACTAGACCTACAATATAGAATATGTAACACAAGATGATGCACAGGTATATGATGGAAGGGAGAGTGTAAATACAGGGACATCATTTTATTTTTACTAACATTTTTAATATTAACCTGGCTATACCTTTAGAGAACCGGAAACGCCGTTTGCTACCCCCTTCCATGACTGTAGTTCGATCATACTAACGTAAAACCTAAACAAATCACTTTACTAGGTATAGGAGGGAAGAAAAGTAGTTCATCCATTTACGTAAACGAAAAAAAACATCGCAATTTTGAGTTTGATAATTTTCATTAGGTTTTTGTTTAATCAAAATCCAATACTATATTAAGAATAAGTGTTTTTACTCACGAACTGAGTTATCCATGCGAACGTAGTCATTATGCAGTGTATATTATACTGTCTACAGCACATTAGCGTACAATATATAGAATGAAGTTAAATTGAAAAATAATCATAATATGGATATTTAAACACATTTTTGAAAATGGTGGCCGTTCATTTCGATACAGGCTTCAGTTATTTTGTGCATATTATCGCATTATAGACTATTGTACCTAATTCCAATTACCAGTTTCGTCCTTCGTACGAGTAACTCATGTTGAAATAATTCTGTACCTACTCTGTAATCGAGTACCTTACGTACTGTAAATTCAATCTTCACTTCTGCCCGATCCGAAAACATAAAATTACTCAGACATGCTATCTACTGTCCGTCCAAGTGGTTATGCCGCAGGATCGTAGAAATGGGGGGAAATCATGTGACAGTTAATTACTTAACGAGACCCTTTTATTTAAGTTATTTTAAACACCTGTATAATATTACGTAAACGTCCAATTCCTAAGAGAAATTAATGTTTTCAGAAAAGAGCTAAGACAGCCCAGCTTTTACAGAGGGGCGAGCAGAAGCAGGTGGTGGAAATCGGGATGCGACGTAGGCAAACGGACAGTACTTGTGCGAAAATATGATTCAATATTGAAAGCTCTTTCGTCACTGGAAAACGCGAACATATTTGTGGAACGTACTATACTCACTAACTCAGTGGTGTTTACTATATGCGGCCTTGATTCTGTGTGGAGGACAGTTCGAACTTCATTAGTAGAGGGGTGGGAGTGAAGTACATTAAAAAACTCAGGTACAATAAAAATTGAAGTAAAAATAAAATGATGTCTCTGTACAAGTGGCGGAAGAGGTTCTGTGTGACGCTAATAATGTTCATAGGGCAGTAATGGTAGTGGCGCAGAAATTGATTCAAGTGCAATTTATTATTAAGGAAACGACGGCGAAATGTGAAAGGCGTCCCCTATTGTTCAACTAGAACTAAACAAACAATCTATAATAAGCTAGTAGGCTCCTACAAGTACGATATGGTCTTGCATTATCTTTGCTGCATCATTATACGCAGAGTATTTTTTCAAATATTTTCTTGACAAACATGCAATTGAGATTATAGCGCTACATATCAACCAAAATGACGATGCAACAGATAAAAAGTGGAATTCTAAAAATCCAAATATACATGCACATTCATGAAAAGCAACGGCGACTGCCAGATAGAGAATAGAATAAGGTCTGAGGATTTCACGGGTTACTTGTTTCAAATTTTTGACGAAAGACGAGTGAAATTAATGTATTTCCTCTATATGATTGCTGTTGGAATTGACTCGTTAGAGTATGATAACAAAACAACTGTTCAGGAAATAGGCCTATCACTTTTGACAAACGGATGGCATGGCCAAAACTACTTCGGATGTAGAACTACGCCTTTCTCCTCACTATGTAATCTAGTGACAATCTTTTCATCTCATCATTAGGAAGTTATGATACTCGGCAGTTCACCAAATTCAGGACACCTAAATCCATCATTGCTCATTAGGGTTTTAGCACATTGACTGGTATTTCCTTTATTATAAATCAGATGTTATCACCACTGAATTTTGATTTGGTGGTTTTGTCTCACTCAGATTTCCTCTAATGTTAAATATTTATGCGTAGACAGAAAACCTAGTGGTTTTGTTACTCTATTGTACTTTATTATTATTTATGCATTTAAAAAAACCTCACTGTGTATGGGACGAGGGGTTTAAATTGGGAATTGACCTTCACATAAAAATACCTAGCTATATCTCATCTCCTTGTTCTGCTTGCATTTTCTTTGTTCTTATTTTTCTCCTATTCTCTTTGTATTCACCTTCAATCAATCAATGTTCCCATCATTCCAATGAGGAACATAAGGCCCTCAGAAAACTCTTCCATCTGATTGTTCTTGGCGAGTTCCTTGATCTCTTCTTACGTCTTGTCTCTGCTTTTTTGTATTCGTCTTGCCCTACATGTATTTCTCTTATTCTCATTCCATTCCCCTTGCGTTCCTTGTTTTACTCTTGTGCTTCCCTTGTTCGCATTGTATTCCCGATGCTTTTCATTCTTTCCTTTGTCCTCTTTCTATTCCCATTGTTCTCCTTGTATTCCTACAGTTCTCCTTGTTACGCGTTACATGTCAAAATAATGAACTTGTAGATATCGTGGTCATAAATAAATAAATAAGTAAGTAAGTAAATAAGTAAATAAATAAATAAATAAATAAATAAATGAATAAATGAATGAATGAATAAATAAATAAATAAATGAATGAATAAATGAATAAATGAATGAATGAATAAATAATTCAATTCATTCAATAGCCCTACATCAATAAATCTATAAATAATTCAATCACTTTAACCGTTATTTGTGAATGAAAGAATAATGACTATAACATCACTGTATATTTATCAAGCCCTAAATTTTGTTAAAGATAATACACAAATGTTGACACATAGGAGTCCCGCGCCGTGGCGTCACGGTCTAAGGTATCTTGCCTAGGACTCGCGTTACGGAATGCGCGCTGGTTCGAGTCCTCATGGGGGAAGAAATTTTCTCATGAAATTTCGGCCAGTTTATGGAACCGGGCCCACCCAGCATCGTGATGCACTTGGGGAGCTACGATAGATAGCGAAAATCCGGCTTAGCAAACCAGCTATAACGAACGGCTGGGAGGATCATCGTGCTAACCACACGATACCTCCGTTCTGGTTGGATGATCGTCCACCTCTGCTTCGGTATGTGGGCGTCAGGCCAGCAGCCGGCTGGTCGGCCTGGGCCCTTCAGGGTTATAACGTCATGGATTTACTTTTTTACACATAGGAATGATGTTCATGTAGTACAACACCAGAAACCGTGATCTTTTTGACTTACCTAATGTAGGCTAACCAAAACAATGAATAATAATTTTATTATGTCTTTAAAAATTCCAAATAAATTTCCGACATAATTATGTTTTCAATCTGGAAAGGAAGTCTTTTAACAGACTTGTCTCTGGTTGGTTGATCAACAAATCCTTCTATGATATTAATGAGTTTTTTAATGTTAATATTATTGAGTATTTCTGATACAATTGTAAGGCCTATTGTCTTTTATGTTTCTGTTGCTTATTTTATATACATTATTTGACTTTGTCAATTACACAAATATGTGTTTACTGACTATAAGATACTCAATATACTCAACATGATTCTTACTTCTGTGCTGTTTTTTTTTATTTTAAATCCCTTGGAGTTACACTTTATTCTATTCAGCATGTGTGATGTATTTCCTTCTCGGTCTTCCTTTTCTTTTTTGCCAAGTATTTCCCCTTCTTATTAACTAAAAATCTGTTAGGCCTATGCATATACTACATTCAAAATAAGAATATAGCTATCTCTTAATTTTGATGTCATTCTTGCATTTTAAAGCTTATTTGGATGAATCACTGAAAACAGTCATTCTTTATTTCGTACCCGTCTTCAATTTCAAGTCTATTTGGGTTACTTGTTACTTAAAAGGAAATTACAAAATTCCTAAGTACTTAAGTAGTATTGAGTATTAGAAATGTCGCTAGCATCTCTGTCTTATTTGTGCACAAATCAAATTAACGGACACCGTAATGACGATTTCTTTCCTTAATCTTAACTCAATGAATGGTAGTTCATATTTATCCTTTCGAGCAAATAGTATGCACTTAAGATTTCAGAACAAGTTCTAAATAGATTACTTTGCGACATCTGTCTTTCACTATCACAAACTCAACTGGAGAACACTGCGACCACTGCCATCTCCTGGAAAGACTTGTACTGTGACTAATCCTTTCAAGGACACTTAACAGGTGTCGGTGACTTAGTCGGTACTCGCCGCGCAGGATGTAATTTGTCTTGGTGCATGACTAATATGACAGCGAAGAAGAGGGTCTGTGTATTGCAACTGCACGAGCGTGAGAATCATCATGCTGCGCTTAAGGATGAACAGCAACGAAAAAAAAAGCAAGTATGATAAACGAAGGTAACAGAAATTCAAGAAATAAAGTCGCTCAGAGTCAACAGTGATTTTATTAGAAAAAAGACTTCTTACTTCAGACATGAAGTGAAGATAATGATTGTATAAAGAAAATAGAGAAAACATTAGATTTAATACGGTTGGAAAGAATCACGGACTATTTAAAAAGCAAAGATGGGTAGACTCGCATGATTCAAAATTCTGATGTTGAAATAATAATAATGACAACAACAACAACAATAATAATAATAATAATAATAATAATAATAATAATAATAATAATAATAATAATAATAATTTATTATTATTGTTAAGGCCTATAATAATAATAATAATAATAATAATAATAATAATAATAATAATAATAATAATAATAATAATAATAATTTATTATTATTGTCAGGGCCTATTATTATTATTATTATTATTATTATTATTATTCATACTATTAAAAAAGATATCCCCGTAAAATCCCAAGAAGGTGTTTGGGGGGCATGGAGGTAGAGCCCCATGCTTTCCATGACCTCGGCACTAGAATGAGGTGGTGTGGTCGGCACCACGCTCTGACCGCCTTTTACCCCCGGAAAAGACCCGGTACTCAATTTTATAGGGGCCGTTCTGAAAGTTTGGCAACGAGAAAACATCCTGTCAGAATTATTTAAGCATGTCAGTAAACTAGTTATTCAGAAAATTGAAAAATACGAGTTACTTTGAAAGAAATAGTTTTGAAGCAATCATTCAACATTTCCAATGTTAAAGTTGACGTGACTGAGGCATTACGAGCTCCCACGATGAATTACCCTGAATTTACATCTGCTGTGTTGAAATGTGTCTGGGTTCCTTGTGCATCTGTTAACGCAGAAAGGTTTTTCTCAAAGTTTAATTTAAATGTTAGTGACCTTAGTCGCAGAATGAAAGAAAATAATATTGTGGCTTCTGCTATGCTTCTGCTATGCTTTCAATCTACAAATAGAAGCAGCAGATGTTACGTAATACAAATAATGTTTTTTTTTTCTCAGCATTATAAAGTTGTGTTTAATTTTAATATGCATAATAAATTGATGTATGAAATCTTTTTATCATTATTTTGACGCCTAATACGTAATATAGGCTTATTTTTTCACATAAAAATCTCTTTTCAATTATACAAAATTATTGTGATTATCTTACAAAACACGAAATATATAATACTTTATCATGACTTTTTTTTTTCGAAATTCTATAGTCTCTAGCCAATAATGTAAGTTACTTGCAGCAGTTGATAAATCGTCGTAAAATAACTGTTTAAAGAAAGTTACTCATCGACTGCAACACAAAGCAAGTAAACAGTGAACAACTACGGCACAGTACTTCAACGGGGCACAACCCACGCCACCTGCTTTTGTACACAATAGAGAGACTCTAGAGCACAGTTAATCTGAAACCACTGTCCACTTATCTCTCTCCCATCAGGTATTAACTTTCGCTCCCTGGTAATAAGCACTGATGGCATATGTACGTTGTGTACCACTCCAATTCTCCATTCTGACTAAATGTTATACACTCCTAAACATAACGAGAATGTGGTAACCGAACCAACCGAGATTAACTAGGAGTATGTATCAGGACGTCTGTGATCAAAACTAACAGCTAATAATAATGATGATAATAATTAATATAATCTAATTTAACCTAATTGGCCATCACTGCTTTAAAACATCACAACACTTTGCAGTTTCCAAGAGAGAAAGGTCATCAAAAAATGTCCCCACTAACATAATGTCCAACCAAGAAGGACCCAAACCAAATAGTCCCACATTTAATGTCCCATACATAATAAGGTCAACATAATGAAAAGTACCACAACAAAAATGTCCACAGGACAAACAGTTCCACATAAAATTGGTCAAACTATTCAAAAGTCTTTCAACTAAATTTCCTACACACTTAATTTCATCGCATGTAATAATGTTTTCAATAATAATTGTTTATCGTTGCCATAGCATTGAAATATGGAATGTAAAATTCAAATGAAAAATGTCTGAATGGCTCAAATTATCTCTAGTAAAAAAAAAAAGAACAAACAAACCAATGCTATTACACCACGATAATCTGTACCATTACCATCAAGACAACCGAAATGGTGACAGAAAATATTACAGATGTTTTGATCGGAAGAACTGTAATGCGAGATGTACGACTAATTGAAGGGCTCAGAGCCAAAGGCGACTAACCCACAATTACAAAATGAGTAAATAAGAGTTGATGTTAAGAGGATCCTGACAAAAATGATTGGTTTCACAATTTATTTTAATTCGTCTACATTGAATAAATACAAAAAAATATATATATATCATGAATCTATAACAACGATGTATAATTTTGAAAAAAGGCTTAATAATGAACAATACAAAATTGTGGGTTGATCGCCTTTGGCGCTGAGCTCTTCAATTCAGATTTGGGAAATCTTAGAATCATAAAAGATTATATAGAAAACTATTTGCATACTCCAAAAGTCAGAGAGGTACGAGTGAGGGAGGTTCTGAGTAACATACGAAGGACAGCAAGAGGTAACACGTGGGACATTTAAAAACCTGGCGTAATTGAATACTGACTTCTCCGAAAAAAGGATATTTTGGTCCTTATGAAACGCAGGTTATTTTAATATGTTGGACCAGCGGAAAGGGATTATAAAGAATGGACACTGAGCGAATTTTCCTGTGTTTTGTTTCTCTGTGCGCCAGCGTTTAGTTCCACTTTCAAGCGCTAGAGGTTAGTGTAATCGACCACACACTAAGATAATAATTCTGTATAGAGTTGAGACACAGGATCCAAACATCGCCCACCTTATTGCATAATCCAGTAATGCTTTGCCTCAAATAAATTCAAATTAACAGCTTTTCCTTATTTCTCAGTGACAAACTAGTTGTAATAATATTTTTTATATTTTATATATAAAATTATATTATAAAATTATGTAACAATTTCGTTTAATATTTGTATACAATATAATATAGGTATATGGTTTCACTTCTCATAGGAGTTTTGTTTTTCCATTTTCAGCGCTATCAAATCATTATATATTTTAATTGTTGATGGAGGTCAACGTCTCAACTCTCATTATAAAGGAACTCTAGAGTCTACGCATTACAAAGACGGATTTATTATTTCATCGGTCCAATTTATTTTATTTGAGTACATAATGTAGGCCTACCTAGATGTATTAATTGTATGTGCTATATTTCCGCTGTGTCGACTGCTAGCTGGTGTGATGTCAATGCCAACTCCAGGTAGAAAGCAGAATCTCACGCTCAAACTGGTTTGAAGGTCACTGAAATCAGTCCTGCTACATCAAAGGTACAGACGCGAAGTGTCCATGCTGTATAATTATCTATACGCTGGTTGGATCTTGTAGATTTGGAACATAATATAACTGTAGAACTTTTTGAAGAAACACTTTCTTTTTAATGTAGACATTACCAAACGTGGGGCCCCTTTGCTTATTGACCCTTGTAGGAAGGGACAATATCTCGGATAATCAACTTTGCATAATGAAAACTACAAAATCAGCGTTAGAAATCATGTCTCAATGTCAGTAATACTGAAATTATCAATCCGATAAAAAAAAAATAAATAAAACCAGATTTATAGAAGAGGAGAAGGTTGCAGTCTTGTAGTGGTTTACATGTCATGACTTCAATTACAAAAACATGTCCTCATACTTTCTAATCTCACTTCTTTAGATCTCTTGCATAGGCGGAGAGAGAACGGTTTCCTTGGGGGGGGGGGCAAAGCAAAACCATAGAATCTCCATATAATGGGGTTATTGGGGACATCATTTACCTCCTCTACCCATTATAGCTTGATTGAGGTACAGTATATCGGAATATGATCATTTAATAAAGTTATTTTCGGCAAGCATGTTTCTTACAGTGTTACATCTATACCCGCGATGTTTCGGACCGAGTTGTATAGGACGTGAACTGTAGGTCTACTACAAATTATAAGAGAGCGTAACTTAAAACAATTTCCCTCTTAATTTCTCTCTCTTACAGAAACACATATTTGCATCAATAATAGTAATATACGTTACAAGAGCGGTATGTTGACGTTTTCATGGTCGAGGAAAAGATTGAAAAAGCGAAACGTAGTTGAGCTTTTTTTCATTTCCGAGAACATGAAAACAAACATACCGCTCGTGTATCGTACATTATTTTGTGCGAAGATCGTTTATTACATACCTGAAAGACGAATTTCTAATTAGTTGCAATGAAATCTCCATGTTGGTTTCTGTTTAATGACGGCAACTTCGGAAAACCGAAATATCTTTCTTCAACATTGTTCCTATAAAATGTTTTCTGTGTTTACTATACTCCAGCAGGCCGTGATATACGTCTGTCTTTTTTTCCCCCAGTCTATAAATGCGAACTTAAAACAAACGGTAAGGTTATGTAATGATTTATTTTTCATTTTAATATTTTAACAATATTATTTATATAACATATTGCAGTAATAACATCGGCATCTGAATCTTGTTGATTTTTTCACGGCTTCCTTAATGTTACTTGTATCAGGAATGCAATACGTTTCGTGGAGTAGTAGACTTTACTTAATTTTTGCAAATATTTAAAAACAATAATTAACATTGCAATTTAGGTGAAATTGCAGTGATAAGTTTCCAATTTATAATTATTACTATATTGAACGTCTCTAAAAATAATATGTTAAAAGCCTAAAGCAGTAAAATGAATGTCGCGCTTAAGCGTTAAGAAGAGGGAAATTGTTATGTGTGTTACGTTGGGAATACTGAATGTGGTATTTCACACTTACCGCGTATTGGTTCTGTGCGGAAAACAAGCAAATACGCACGATATCGCACAAAACTACATTACAGTGCCAACAGAAACATTTTTTATATCAAGTTTATCTTCTGAAGATATAAAATGAAATGTAAACTCTAATTATTTTATTTAATCTTGTTTTTAAGTTTACACATTATACTGGGATCACTTTTCTCTTTTTTGCATTGTTGTGCAGTATGTATTCATATTTCTCCAAATGGTGGTCTGAACATCTGCAGACTTCTAACACATGAGTACAGGCTGTCACAAAAAAAAAATACAGTGCTTCCATTCCTCAAATGAGGTATAGAAATTCTTATACATTCAGAAATTTAAAATAAATATTTTAGTCCAGACACATGATGTGAAGACATTAATTCATCAATTTAAGCAAAGAAAATTAATCATAAACAAAAGCAAAAAAGGATATTTTGAATTCAATATTTTCTAACGTTAATAGAAAAAAAAAAGAGTTGAGACAAGTTTGGGGGGGGGGCAGTGCCCCTGTGTTGTTGTTGTTTTTGTGTGTTGTTGGTTCAAGGTCATCGCATAAGACAACACAGGTCAATTTCACGAAGACAAAGGACACACATTCAATACATATGTTGTGGAAGTAAATCTCTTCCCTGTCAAAACTGGAACCCGGACCCACTAGATTTTTAGTCGAAGACAGCGGGGCACTCGAAAATATAATCTTGTATTTAAATCTACAACACAGTCAAGTCTGTCTCTTGATTGACGGTCCATATTGCGCGAGTCAAATTTAGGGCCTTAGGAGCGTGAGCATAATGCACGATTCAATTCAAACAGTGGCCAGCATCTATCAAGCTCCTAAACCAGTTTGGCTTGGTGGCGGCTGACGAGATGTTTGCATCCGTGAATGACGATATGCGGGCTCCAGATTGCACCGGTCCACAATGCTCGGCTCGCAGGTGTGTCGCTGATAGACGAGATACTGTATGACTAACACCGCATTCCTCATGGATAGTAGCACTCAGACTCATTCATAAGAAATAAATGTCACTGTTCTAGATTCGTTACTAACATGAGTCAATGGGGGTCCTTCCACTACAAATTACCCTATTGATTGCACCAACAGACACAACCAAATAGAAAAGAATCCTTTCTGATCATTAAATTAAACGCAGCCGTGGCGAAAATGTGATCGTGCGCCAAGCCACTGTCAATTCAATTCAATTCAATTTATTTGGCCATTAGACATACAGTTTTAGGCTTCGTCAGAATACATTGAAAAACATTTAATACATTTAAAAAAACACTAATAAAAGACACAGTAAAATTTAAATAATACAATGAAAACCTGAAGTAATGTGAAACTTTTAGATTAAAAGAAAACTAACTAAATTGGAATTAAACTTATTTATTAAAATGCAATTTCATACAAATTTGTGTTGAAAAACTCCGCAACAGAATAAAAGGATTATTTAATAACGAATTGTAAAATCTAGTTTTGAAGCTATTGGTTGGTAATTTATAATATTGACTGGGGAGCTTATTATATAATTTCATCCCCATAATTAAAAAGTTTGTGTTGGTCTTGTGTAATCTACAATATGGAATATTAATTTGTTCACTATTTCTAATTTCATGATCATGTATATTGGCCACTAATGAGTAATTGTCGATATTTTGTCGAGTGTAAAGTATTAGATCATATATATATATATATATATATATATATATATATATATACATATACAAATTTATGATTGTTAAAATATGTGATTATCTGAAAAGTGGCCGACAATGTTCCAGATAGTTTGATTTACATAAAATTCTAATGGCTTTCTTTTGTAAAATCAACATGCTTCCAATATTGGTTCCATTTCCCCAGGAAATTAGGGCATATCGGATTATCGACTGAAAGAAAGAAAAATAGGCACATCTTAAATAATTTTGAGAAACCTGCAACATGCATAGCACCTATGGAGGGAGGTGAACACCCGAAGGGGAAGTGACTTATTAACGGATTTTCATTTTCCTTACGTCAAGCACTTAAATACAATTTTATACAGTGCAAGGTTACAAACTAATGTTTAGTACGTGTAACGAAGAAAGAAATGAATAAGAAAACATAGGACACATTATCACAACCTAAAATTAACTGTCTTCAGAACGTCTCTGCGACAGAGTTTCAAAATCAGGAATTATGTCACTTACTGCCAGTCGTAGTTGATCACGAAGGTATTTGTCTGTCAGTCGTGATCTAAATTTGGTTTTACTATTTTGATTGTTGAAAATAATTTTTCACAAACGTAGGTTGTAGCGAACATGGTTTCAAAGGAGCAAACGAAAGAACGAAGCTTCGGATATTTATTTTTTGGCAAAGATTTGAAAAGTTCAACATTTGTCAAGTCCTTACACCTAGCTTTCATTTAACATCACATTCTAATCTGTGAGTTTAAATTGAAGATCTAACGGCATTATTCGCACATCTGCTGAAAAAGGATCGACGTACAGAGATAATAATAATAATAATAATAATAATAATAATAATAATACTTAACCTTTTAATGTTTCATCAGTAACATGTAGTATAATGCCGTTTTATGTTATACAACCGTTTTCCTCGTAATAGGCTACCTGTGAACACTTCATATATTTAATATTCTCATCATATTGGCAGCAAAAAAATGCGTCCTCCCATCCTACTTGAAACTTTCGTTTTTGTAGAGGTACATGGCTTCGAGAGATATATTGCGACGATACGCCACTCCAGGTCAGAGACAAATACAAATGGAACGGAGTTTCACTCCAGTGAGTGAGAGGGTGGGGGTTGTGGGAGGTAGGAAGCAAGAGAAATGCAAAGCTATCATTGCGAGCCACAATGTGTTCGCGAGTTACATTTTCGCCACGGGTGAGTTAAAGCGTTTAAATTAAAATTAATACAGCGCTATCAATCGTTCTAAATTGTCTAGCGATGACGATGCTAGCCGTTGGATAGATTCACGGGTTCAAACCCGACTGCGGAAGTTTTATTTTCAGTGGCGATAGAATTCTGGGCATGATTTATCTTGGAGGAAAGTAAAGCTAAGAGTCACCGCAAAAGAACCTTGATAGAATACTTCAGGCAAAGTTTGTTGACAATTTCTTACTCACGTCAAAATTTTAAGTTAGCAAAATGCGTCTATACCAGTAACCTAACTGTAAGTGTACATGGACTTGGTCCACCCTTCACCCGTAATCCATATATAGACAGAATAGATTAAAGTTTTGTGTCGATTTCGGTTTAATTCCTTCGCTGAAGAATAAGAGTTGGGTCGATTGTAGAGGAGAAAATTCTGCCTCTGTGGTTTGAAGGAATAATTTGCCGAATTTTCCGTATAGGTTGTGTTATAAATGTTCGAAGAGGACTTCATTTTGTGTAAATACATGGTTTAATTACGCAAAGTTCAGTGCACAGTAATGGCAAAAAACCGGACCGATGGAATAATCAAAGTCCCCGAAAAGAGCCACTGCGCATGCCACGCCCGCATTCACAAGATAGCGAGTAATTTATTGAAATTGTTGTAGTTTCGACTGCTGACGTAGCCAATTTCGAAAGCCATTAGAAAATAAGCTGGTAAAATTCATGTTCTGGCAATAATAAGTTAATTAAATAGTAAAATATCGCTGCAATGGAGACGTATTGCGAATAAATAAATAAATTTGTTCAACTGCACAGGTGGTTTCGGGTCCAAGAAATATGCACCGACGCTCTGGAGTGAACAAGGCTCTGAAATCAGCTACAAGAATCGGTCCGGTTTTTTGCCACTACTGTACATCAGAGTTTTGGATTAGTTCTTTGTTGGCTTCATGGTATAACTTTAGAAGAGGGTGCTTCTGAAATCGGCAATAATATTAACTCTGTGATGAATTATTATGACTTTCGTTTGGTAAGATGAGCAACTACTATTGTGTTTTAGTGATTTTTGGAGGTAAAGGGGTGCTTTCCCCCTTTAAAATTATCAATATGTGTATAATTTTCAATTTTGGATTTTGGGGTGTTTGGTGGCATTGAAGTTCATAGCTAGCAGTACTTTTCTGACAGTTCTCGTCCGCCATCTTGAATTTTTCCCGCCTCCTAGGAAATTACAAATAACTGAACAATTTTGGAAATTGAAGAGTTTCGGAAAATAACGGATGAATGAGAATATAGCGTACTGTATTTACAAATAAGTGTCGTTCTAAAGGGAAAAAAAATTCATTGACGAGGTCGACTTCACTTTGAATATGGTTCTATTACAGTCCTTATTAATGGAAACAGTTTCGTTTCCGCCAGAGTGTTTTGTTTGGCAGTGTTGCGAGACTAAACATTACGCTGGAAGTGAGAAGTGAAACTGTTGACAGCAAGTGACATGACACTACAGCACTACATTGCATTCGGTTATACTTTTGTGTTTCATCTACTGAGCGCTGACGACTTCTGCCAGCAGCCCAGGAATGACGACAGAATAAAAGAGCTTATAAGAATTATATGTCGGTCTGGGTAGCGCAGTCGGAATGGCTCTGGCCTTCTATGCTAGAGGTTGAGAGTTAGATCCCGGCCCAACTCGATGGCATTTAAGTGTGCTTAAATGCGACACGCTCATGTCAGTAGATTTACTGGCATGTAATAGAACTCCTGCGGGACAAAATTCCGGCACACCAGCGACGCTGATATAACCTCGGCAGTTGCAAGCGTCGTTATATAAACCATGATTTAAAAAAAATGAATAAATGAAAAAGAATTACTATATATGATACTTATAAGGGAAATGTTAATATATATTATCGAAATTCGTCCTTAAACTACACGCACAAATCTTCACACCAGGTGGAAAAATATAAACAGCAAATAGCTGCCCATACCAGCTGTAAGGTTGTGAAATTGAAGCTTGAATAAAAGATTACAAAAAAAAAAAAAAAAAACGAGTAGCTCAAGGCCTTGTGTAGATAGTGCTTTCTCAGCTAGCGCAGTGCGTTCCGTGAATGACCACGCTTCGCTTGTCGCATGACAGGGTATTAAATCATAGATGATGCAATGGAATGGAATGGAATGAAATTTACGAGAGAGGGGGCACTATAGCCCAGCACTGCGATCTGTTACGATCTACTGCGCCAACCATCACCGGCTGATTACACTAAGGTTCGCTGAGTACCCAGGTTTCGAGCAGATAACTCTCCTCGTCCCTAGGCCAGCCCCCTCCAGCCGTTGTTTCTTAATGCAATATTCGAAATAAATTTTCACACCCTTAGCATTACAATTGAAAATACGTACAACCATGGTAATTTAAATAACGATTTGTATAAATACAGCTCCGATATTATTGCTGTATATCCATTATTCCCCCTTTAGGGGAGGGCTAGGACTGGGACTGTCCTCGCACGCAGGCCGCTCTGGTGGCCCATTGTATGACCCCATTGTACACTGGAATAGTGTGCATGCTCTAAGACCCTTCGCGCACAGATCCCGCTGCGCCCCGCTTCCGAATTCCCCTACAGCCTACATCAGTGATGTCAAAGCAAGCGCATTTTTCTGACCTTGACGTCGTGCGCAGGCAGCAAGCGCTAAGTATGGAAAGAGGAAGGGTTGTGTATATGAAGAAGCAACCTGTTGGATTAAGAGAACAGTGGTGCACAAACTTCAAACGGAACGTGAAATTTTATGTCATTTTTATATGGTTTCTTTCTGTTTAATATTATTTATATTGTCTGTAAAACAAAAGTACTAACACTGATTTCTTAATATTGCACTTGTGTTTTAAATCTTAATAACATAATAGAGAGTTAAGAAGGAATATTCACTTAAATTCCATAGTAGTAGTATATTATACTGTATTAAGTGGATGAAACACATCATTCATAAAGAAAGTGATATTCCAAAGAAAGAGATTGAGTATGACATGATAAGTTGGAATTTATATTGGTGGTATCTTTAGCCTTACAAAAGTAATCAATAACCTAATCAAAACAATATTACAGTACAAAGCGAAGTTACCTAGGTACTGTATCTGTTTTAAGTGTAACTAATATTACATAACAAAACTCTTATCGTATTATGCTTTTAAGGTGATATTGATGAGCAACTTCCTATCATCAGAATATTAAATTATTTTCTCGAAATCTGCTGAAGCTATGGAGCTGACATTTATACAACACATGGGCACGTATCTTTTGCTTATGATGTAACAGTAGTTGCTTTGTTAATTCATTTCCTTACAAACAATTTCCATGCGAATATTTTTAAAAATTTCAATACACTACCTTCAGTAATACGTATATACGGTATATTAGATTTACGAAAACATTCTGTAAGGCTACTAAATATATAGGCCTATAGCTACCTGAAAATTTCACTTTTCTATACGAAAAGTTGAGAAAATATTTCTTTTGAATAAAAAAATCAAACTTGTGAAAAATGAGCATTAAAATTAAAACTTACATTCTTATAATGCACTTATATTTCTCAGTAAAATCTAAAAATTAACAAGGATACAGTTTTAATAAGTTCTCTTCCCTTTATCTATTAAATCAGTGCTGGCCATCCCTGTATATAGCTCGACCAAGCGGCATATACCACCTCTTTCGTCTGTCTCTTTCCTTTCCGCTGTAAAGCGCTCAGGCTCTCCTGTGGGCATCAATTGACATGCCTGGTCTACATGATCCCTTTAACATTTCGCGTAGGACTTAAGGCTGATTCACAATATACCGGGAAATGAAACGACGAGAACGAGAACGGAAATATTGTTAAAATAAATGTATTTAAATGTGAGCATTCACAATTAATTTTCACGTTCCCGTTCCCGGGCTCCGGAAAGCTTATCGCGTAAATTGTGAATGCTCACATTTAAATGCATTTATTTTAACAATATTTCCGTTCTCGTTCTCTTTTCCGTTCCCGGTTTATTGTAAATCAGCCTTTACCGCGGTCCCTGAACCCCGGTCCAACCGAGTTACCATGAACCCGATGGAGAGCCCAAGCTACCACCAACAACGATGGCCACATATACACGGAGCCCAAGTCCGGAGACAGCTCAAACGAAGATGATGATGAAAGAGGGGAAGTTTAATTATTATGATGGTGAAATGAATCCGGGGCCCAACGTCGCAAATTACTCAGCAATTCTGCTTGCTTGAATTGGTTGAGGGACAATCTCGGGAAAAATCAGCCAGGTAACTTTCCCCAAACAGGATTTGAACCTGGTCCCGTTCGTTTCACGGTGAGACGTGCTTTGACGGTAACAACTTTTGTTAGGTTTACTATGCTGCCATCTAGTTGTTACACAAGGAGTCACGTCATAACTCCCATTTGAATTGCATTAACGACTGTACTGCCATCTCGTGTTTGTTTACGGCGGACGGGTGGCGATCCTGGCGGTTGTTTTCTTCAAAGTGCTACCGATTTTTACATAGGGATGAGGAATCTGTTATATATATGATTTGGGATTACACTAACCTCTAGCGCTTGAAAGTGGAACTAAACGCTGACGGAGCGCATGAACACAGAAAAACAGAACAGGAAAATTAGCTCAGTGTCCATTCTATATAATCCCTATTCGCTGGTGTACCTGTGCACACGGCGTTAAGAATCAATTTCCCGAGCTCCTGGGAGCGGCTCTCTCGGCACCGCAGTGCATTCCTCTATTAATCACGAAAATCGCGAAGCGAGGTGGAATATCCGCTCGCTAGGAACGCTCATTCATCCCCGCCACCTAGACAATGAATGGGCGAACCTTGAGATTTCTAATTCCCTGATTGTACCACCTACATTATAATTTGTATTACAGTGCATTGTAAAGTAAAACACATGGCTATAAATGTCACTGGAAAATATGACAGAGGAGTTACCCTACGGCATAATACGTTTATGCACACTAGTTCTACGGAAGAGTGGCGTAAGTGTATTTATCAATTAAACAGGTGCGGATATAATTTTCGTCAACATTAAATATGTGTGAATGTAATGTAACATAGGTTTCTAAATAGATCCTTAAAATATTTATTAGGCCTATAAATTAGTGCATATTAATGTACTAATTATTCTTGTTATTATTACTATTATTGGTATCATTATTATCATCATTAATATCTCTTTTACAAGGTGTACTGCAAATGTGTGGGCTTCAACCAAGTTTATTTACCATTTGTAATACATATTTATACCGACAGTTTATAAAATATAACAAAGAGGACGTAATATAAATTTAAAATTGTAATGCTTTTGTGATATACCTACTCGTAAACTTAAGGTAGAGTGAATGGATCGCAGGTGGAGAATGCGCACTTAGCCACACACACGGGCCTATTGTGCCAGCTACCTCCAAAGTTGAATATTTGACATGGAAGAGAATTGGCTAATAAATTTTCCTTGAGTCCCCTAATTTTGATTCAACATTCTTTTACGTGTCTGAAGGCTTAGGGTATGAATTTGCAAGCTGCACTTCCCTTCCGAAGAAAACAATTCCAAGGACTTTATTGTCCTTAAAAATTTAACTCTCTCAGCCGGGTTCGAGTCCGAGAATGTCACAAAATTTAAGGATGGAATTGTACTATTGTTTATAGTAATGACTTGTTTTTAAAATTATTGTTTCCTAGACTCGTTGTTTAAGGTATCAGATTAAATTTATTCACATTTTTACTCGACTTATTTGCCGTAACCTCTGTAACTGAGATTCGTAATTAAATTATTGCAACATGTTTGTGTTTGTAAATTGGCTTTACTTTTGCTGCAAGGGAGTAGGATATATTTTAATAATTTTGTAATTGCAAAGGAAGCTTTTAATAGAAGGAGCATCTTCTCCAGATTTCGAAAACAAGAACTAAGGAAGAGACTAGTGAAGTGCTTTGTATGGAGAGTGACCATGTAAGGACAGAAACATGGACATTACGAAGTTAAGGAAAATGACTGGAAGAATTTGAAATGTGGATATGGAGAAGAATGGAGCCAGTGAAATGGACAGATATAATAAGAAATAAAGCTCTGCTAGAAAGAGTGGGTAAAGAAAGAATAATGCTGAAGCTAATCAGGAAGAGAAAAAGAAATTGGCTGGGTCACTAGCTAAGAAGAAACTGCCTGGAAGGAATAGTGAACGTAGGCCTAAGGAAAATTCGGGGCAGAAGATATTATCAGATGATGGACGACATTAAGATATAAGGATCGTTTGCTGAGACTAAGACAGGAAAATGGAAAATAGGGAAGATTGAAGCATACTGGGTTTGCAGTGAAGGATCTGCCCTTGAACAGAAAACTATGAATGAATTAATCTACTCTATATATACACATGCAGTACCAGAAAAAAAAAAAAAGAAACGTGCATAGATTTAATGGCAGTCCACCTGTATGTAGGCAACACATTTCGCATGACTGTCCACAAATAGCATATAATATAAATAAAGAACGCTCTCTTTACTGAATATGCGCAATGCGTTGTATGTGGAACAGTAAAATTAGGCGTCCCATTTCTTTTTTCTGGAACTGTACACAGCTGCATATTTTAAAAGATTTGTACATTGTTATTATTATTATTATTATTATTATTATTATTACTTACTTACTTATTTACTTACTACTTACTTACTTACTGGCTTCTAAGGAACCTGGAGGTTCATTGCCTCCCTCACATAAGCTCGCCATTGGTCCCTATCCTGACCAAGATTAATCCAGTCTCTATCATCTTCCCATCTAGGTCTCGGTCTCCCCAAAGATCTTTTTCCCTCCGGCCTCCCAAATAACACTCTATATGCATTTCTGGATTCGCCAATACGTGCTACATGCCCTACCCATCTCAAACGTCTGGATTTAATGTTCCTAATTATGCCAGGTGAAGAACACAATGCGTGCAGATCTATGTTGTGTAACTTTCTCCATTCTCCTGTAACTTCATCCCTCCTGTAACTTCATCCCTCTTCTCCTGTAACTTCATCCATTTTAATATTATCTTCCCATCTACGTATCGGCCTCCCCAAAGGTCGTTTTCCCTCCGGCCTCCCAAATAACACTCTATATGCATTTCTGGTTTCGCCGTTACGTGCTACATGCCCTGCCCATCTCAAACGTCTGGATTTAATGTTCCTAATTATGCCAGGTGAAGAATACAATGCGTGCAGTTCTATGTTGTCTAACTTTCTCCATTCTCCTGTAACTTCAGCCCCAAATATTTTCCTAAGCACCTTATTCTCAAATACCCTTACTCTATGTTCCTCTTTCAAAGTGAGGGTCCAAGTTTCACAACCATACAGAACAACCGGTAATATAACTTTTATAAATTCTAACTTTCAGCATTTTTGACAGCAGACTGGATGATAAAATCTTCTCAACTGAATAATAACACGCATTTCCCATATTTATTCTGTGTTTCATTTCCTCCCGAGTATCATTTATATTTGTTACTGTTGCTCCCAGGTATTTGAATTTTTCCACCTCTTCAAAGGATAAATTTCCAATTTTTATATTTCCATTTCGTACAATATTCTCGTCACGAGACATAATCATATACAGGAGGAAAATAGGAATGCATGGAGAATAAGGGGAATATAAGGAGATCAAAGGGAATACAAGGAGAAAAAGGGTCAAACAAGGAGAAAATTGAAATGCAAGGAGAAAAGGGAGAAGACATGGAGAAGAAGAGGAAGGCGTAAAGAAGAATGGGAAGACATGGAGAATAACAGGAAATCAAGAACAACAAGGGGAAGATAATGAGTACAAGGGGAATTCAAAGAAAGCAAAGAGAATACAAAATAAAAGAGAAGTACAATGAGAACAGGGGAAATGCAAGGAGAACAAGGGAATTTCATTTTTATGGACACTCCTAATTTACCTACCATACCTAATGAGGAGAAGGACGTTGTTCTACGTCAGTAACAATGCCGTTAAATAGCAGACTGAAATGTGATTGTGGTGGCATTTTCGTGTAAAAATATTTGCATCATCAATTAGGAGAGATTGCGGTTTGATAAGTTTAAGGAAGTGAATGACATTCTTCCTTCCGTTTATAATAATAGGTAGAAAGCAAGGAAATGGCTTTCCTTTACTAATTCCGATGATGTCACAAATAAGACGTCAGCTTCAGCGGTTTTGCGGACATCTTTGCTGCTTCGTACTGACTAGAACCGGCTGTTTCGAGAGGAAATACCGAAAATTTACCTTTATCCGCTTAGAACCATGTTTCGACATCACTTGATAAACTGGGATCTGACTACCACTGAAAATAACTCACATTTCGTTAGGTTGTGTAAGAAGGATACGTAAACACAAGGTTAATTAAGAGAATGAATGAATACATAGCCATTTGGCCGCGTAGAAACTGTCGGTTGAAATCGATTTTCCCGTGTTAATTTGTTCCTTAATAAGTAAATGAAGAATCTTTCTATAACAATGAGGGAAATTAGAGATGAAGTAAAAATAATCATGTATTCTTAGCTTCTTTGGTAGCTCAGTCGTTAGATCGCTGACGTACGACGTACGCGGACCCGATTTAAAATTTTGAAGATGTCGGAGTTGTATTTGTGATAGAGGAAACCAAGCCTGTGAGGGTTTTTCTCGAAGTTCTCTATTTTTTTCTCGTTATTCTACCAACACTCTTCACACTTCTCTTTTTATTATTATCTCAGTTTCGAAAAAGAGGTTCACAAGGTTAGGATAATATATTCTCTTGTTTCACTTATACCGCATGCGTACATTTTTACATTTTGGAAAATCTTCTTTACACGACGTCCTTTTGTACACACCTGTCATAATTCTCATAGCTTTCTGTTGTAAAACAAGAAATGGTTTAGCTTCATATGTATTGTCTCAGAATGTTAATCAACATTTCATTCCAGAAAGAACGTATCCAAAAATTTGTTATTTTAAGGGTGTTTCATTCTTCAAGATTAGTGCAAATTTTCTTCAGGAAATATTATAATTACTGCTATACAGTTTTTCACAATAAGAAATATTAGGCACACTCTTAATAATGGATTAATATCATCACATTCCCGAGCTGTATTTTTTTAAAATTATGGTTTATTTAACGACGCTCGCAACTGCAGTTGCCGGTGTGTCGGAATTTTGTCCCGCAGGAGTTCTATTACATGCCAGTAAATCTACTGACATAAGCCTGTCGCATTTAAACACACTCAAATGCCATCGACCTGGGCCGGAATCGAACCCGCAACCTCGAGCACAGAAGGCCAGCGCTATACCGACTACGCTACCGAGGCGACTTCCCAAGCTGTAATAATAGAGCACACAGTATTTAGTATTTTCCTCTTAGTCCTAATCCAATTTAAAACTGAGGGGAATTCGAACTTAAGGAAGGCAATTTTCAGTGAAGAGCGAGGAACATTTTGCTAAAGAAGTTTGCCACCACAGACTTTAGTTATTATGGAACACGTTTACTATCAATGAAACTACACTGCTCCGCCGATTTGGTAGAATGCGTTTGAATCTAAAGAAAGCAGAAAACAGTGCAACGTGGTCTGTTGTGACGATAATCCAAGTCCCCGCATACAGGCAAGGGGTCATGTCACAAAACGTTCACGTCTGAGTATTTTTGAAAAAGTAAATGTTATTCAACGCCTAGAAAACGGCGTAAATATTAAGGCTATTACTGAAGAGTTTAACATAATGTGTATTCACTCACTCACTCACTTTATTATTATATTTTATAGACAGATGTATTCAAGGAAATAAAATTAATTTGTATTAACGTTGCATCAGATTCACTTTTTCTGGTCATGGCTCTACCTATATATAATGCTTACCGATTTCAGGGGACTTGCTGTATGTGTTATATCTAAGCAGGTAAACATTGACTTTCTCCTATATCGACAGAGCAGTGTACTATCAAGACCTTGCAGCTAGCTCATCTACACTTCAGCTAATGACATTAGTGAAAAAGGTGAAACTGTGATCATATTTCACCGATGTTTTTAAATTGCGAATACAATATGATTTTAATTGATTTGCGGCTCTAAGCTAATGTAAAAAAAGATCGTCGGACAACAGGAACAACAGTAGACGAAAGTAAAATGGGTGTGGATTTGTATGTATATAAATCAAGAATTGGAAGGTTCAGCATAAGAAGAGTTAAAGAAGAGAGAAGATGGGAGCGCGGGGTGAAGAAAGAATTAAAATGGGCGATTGGAGCAGTCATAGTGATGATATTAATAATGCGAGGAATTGAAGTGAATCCGGGGCCAACGAGTGTGATGAGTGAAGAGATGGGAGAATTAATTAAAGAAGAAATGAAAATAGGGTTCATAAAAATTAATCAGGAAATCAAACGAGTTCAGTGAGACAATTGAATTGCTACTAAGACATAGCTGAAAAATTTGTTCTCCATCCCTTTGCGAAGTTCTGTGTCATTGAGGAACCAAAGTCCAGATATCAGGTCCTAACGAATAATCTGTACGAATGTAATGAAGAATATCATCCTTCACGAGATGGCCCTAGCCCAAAAGACGGCGGATCTAGACTTGACATTTTTATTGATAATAAAACACACTGATATACACTGGCACAATATGAAATTTATCGGTAAGAGTCCTTTGTCCGGGATTAAGGATGAAATCCACAACGGCAGAAACGGCGAAGAGAAGAGTTCTTTAACCACTTCCCTGATTAACCCGAGGTAACTCGGGTTGCTAACTTCCGTCAAAATTGATTAACCCGAGTTAACTCGTGTGAGTCCCATTTTCGCTGCTAAGGATTGTTATCCCGAATATACACGTATATGTTTCCATCCTTTCATTAACCTTTTCCTGACTAGATGGTTACAGAAGTTAGTGATATTGCTACATCTGGTGTTGGGATTCCTACGTTTGGTATACGATATCTGAAGGCGGAAGATACCCTTTGACTATCGAATGGTGGTAATTCGTAAGATTTTCGAAAAATACACCCCGAATGTCCTATCACTAAAGGTAGGATGGCCAGGAAAATTACCCAACCTACTTCGGCTTACAGGTACATTTTCCAGAAGTTATTCCACGAACTCTGAAGAAGAACAACCCAACCAGACAGGATTTCATATGTAGTATTGCGAGAGACTCAGAATACAATCAAATTCGACACAAGAGCAAATACTACTATCCGGAATGCAATGTGCCACTGTGCGTAATACCCTGCTTTCGAGTCTATCACACGACAAGCAACATTTAACGCCTTGATAACAGCACTGGTATTGTACCTAATAAATTAATTCATAAAAAAACATAAGTTGGTGAATAGTTCAGGAGAATATCAAAGTGGGACAACTACCAGAGCTGGAATCAAGGTGTACGAGATAACTCGGGATAATAATTCAGGTATGAATGTATGTCTATTTTATAGTGATTCTTTTTTTTAGGTATGTAAGAAAATTAGTGATGTACAGTGATTCTGTAATATTACATGACCTCTATATAAAAATAAAAAATATGACACTTTTTTCACAAAACTGGTAAAATATATAGTAAGGGAAGAGGTTAACTGGCATAACTGATGAAGCAGTGGCTCTTCCCAAAGGATTATTCATGAAGGAAGTACGTCTGCATACTTCAGGAGTTGGTAGCTACTACAGCAGACTTACTAAGCGACAGGCTGGTTACTCGTCTCGGGGAAGAGACAAAACTCATATTTCACAAAGCAATCGTCGGACAGGTATTGACACTGTCGTAGGAGAATGGCAAAGTCAGTTGAAAACAAATTTTAAGTTACGGAGATGGATTTTAAATACACTAATGTTTGCAGATGACCAAGCATTTCTTGTGAGCTCAGGACGTGAATTACAAATAGCCACACAACTATTATATAATGCACTACCTTTGAAATACAATTTTAAAATATCCGGCAATAGATTCTAGGCGGAAGTCTTTTGTAAAGAAATACCTTAAAGATAAAAAACAGTAATCAAGCAGAAAGTCACAGAACAGGTCAGCCACTTTAATTACTTCGAATGTGGCAAAGTATGTCTTGCAATTATACAGTGTGTTCGCGTATTGTGGAGGCTATCTTAAACACGTGTTTTGTGCTATACATTTGAAAACAAAGAAACAATAAATTCCATACGAACTAATTATCTATACGGCTTAGTTACAGAAACAGGACAGAAAGAAGGTATCAATGAAAGATGTCATTTGTCATGAACTCTTTGCGTTTTGGAAGAAGCGAGGTGAGTTCGAATCCCAGTATATACCTCCACAATTGTTTGCCACATGTTGTCCCGGTTCAGCATACACCAGAGCGTTTATCAGACCCCACAACAAAAAATCACAAGGTATGAGATCGGGTAATCTTGCCGACCGCGACGACCAGGTCTATTCATCCTAATCCATGTCCTGGAAATGTCATGTCCAAAAGTCCCACTCTGCGATCTTAGTGTGTCGGAGCATCATTCTCAAGAAACCACACGCGACTTATGGTTTCTAGAGGTACGTCGTCTAGCAATGTTGGTTAGTCTTCCTGAGAAACTACATTTTGCGGCACCCATTAACCAACCGTGCAGGCAGCTCGATAGGACTAAGCAGACTATCTTCAATAATTGTCACCCGAACATTAAGAGAAAAATGAATAATAAATTCATACAAAGTAGTTCATGTACTGTATAATTTTTTGTGTGTTTCAGGTACTGTATATAACACGAATCATATGTTTAAGGAGCACAATAACGAGAAACCTTTCATTCATACCGCCTTTCTCACATGTGTCTGTAACTGAGCCGTAGAGACAATTGATTCATGACATTTTTTGTTCTTTTTTTTCTGAATGTGTAACATGACGCACATGTTTCAGGTATGGGACATTCTGTATCAATTTAGAATTATGTAAGACACCATAAACGCACTGTCTGAAAACAAAAAAATATTTAAGAGACAGTACTCGATGAAAGTTTTATAAAATAATGGGCATACCAGTGATCGCGAAACTTGGGAACTCAATATAGAGGAATCAAGAAAGTTTGAAATTCCAGATATTAAGTTCTTGAGATAATTACAGTGCTGGATGTACAGTAGTGGCAAGAAAACCGGACCTCCTTTGTAGCTGATTTCAGAACCTTGTTCACTCCGGAGCACGATAGACTGGTAACTAAAACTTTCCTGGTTCGAATGCCGCCTGGGAAGGAAACTTTTTTTGTTCTTTATTCAAATTTATTCCCAATACTCTTCAATTGCTGGTTAAATTCATGTTCTGGGAATAATAAGTTAATTAAGTAGTAAAACATCGCTGCATCAGAGCGCTTGGTACGTAGAACCAAGGACCCGGGGTCGATCCCCGGCGCCGGAGCGAATTTTTCTCCTCAAATATTAATGATTTTACATGCTTATTTGTCTTAAGTTTCAAGTACACGAAACAAGTTTAATAAAAATAGTTGAAAGACATAAAACGGGTGAATGATTAAAATTTCTACACATTCATACATAAAATTTAATGGAGATTCGAAGTATGTAAATTTTAATATATTGTGCGATTTAAAAGAAATTACTTTACTGTCACACTCTATATGCCTGAATAACTAACTTCCTTCGAACACTGGTGTCATATTGTGTGCTTTATCAACAACAGCTTTTGTATAAAGCTTTTTTTTTTTTTTTTTTTTTTTTTTTTTTTTTTTTTTTTTTTTTGTAAAATTAAAATTTAAGAAGTTATTAGCAATATTCCATAGTTATTGTTCACTCTGTATAGAGTATAAAATAATTTACTTGACTGTACCGACGAGTATAAAATTTATGTAGTATAATATTTCAAAGTGTTTTCACTGAAATAGCTGGTGTACTATTTCCCTTGCCAAAATTTCGCATTCATATAATACAGATATTTATTAATGAAAATGTTTTGAATCAAGCCACCTCTAAATACTTCCATTTCCGGTGCAATAATTTCACCACTTAACTGTAATTTGTCATCGCGAAAATTCAAGGAGAAAATAACTGTTACAGAAGTATCCCCCCCCACCTCCCTCAGTTTGTATATAGGATATAGGCTGTGTAATCTGGCTTAAAACCCTGAAATATGTATGAGTCATTATACACTTTTATACATGTTTGCCTAGAACGGTAAATTCTTATGAAATGAGACAGTAAAGTGACCGACAGTGCATTCGCATGGGGTGTGTCACTACTCAACTGCCGCGGTACATTGTCAGTAAGACAAATAGTTCAGAGGCAAACAGGCTTAAGTCCACTCGAATCATCATATTTGCGCTTCAAGTATATATTCATTCACAGAGGAATCTGTGGTCCTAGAGTTTTGGTGTTTTTTTTACCCGTTTGCTTCCGCCTCTATTTCATACCGACCCCAAAAGCGTCCTTCGGAATCGTCGTCGAGAAAGTCATCGTCGTCATCGTCGTTTTCCTCCTCCTAATCAGCTCGACCACTACCATCAATTTAAGGTTTAAAAAATCTCCCATTATGACTTTAATTTGCCACTTCTTACGTATACGATCGTCTCCTTTTCCTCTTCATTTATAAAAGAAAACGTGTTACACTGTTATTTCTACATTTATGTTGTAGGATATAGTGACGAAATGAAACATTAAAAACATAATAAATACAGAGTGTTTCAAAAATACGGGGCATAATTTCAGGTATGTATTTCCCACATGTAGACAATCAAAATAGTTCATTACAACATGTGTCCGGAAATGCTTCATTTCCGAGTTATGGCCTTCACAACATTGAAATTCACCGGAATGTTTTTCTTTCCGCAGGTATTAGTATTAGTATTTATTTAGTATTTATTTATTTAACCTGGTAGAGATAAGGCCGTAAGTCTGTTTACAAGTACATGGGGTCCAACTAATCGATCACCAATGATACCGGCCCACATGTTGAGGGAGACCCGCACCTGGTGATGAGATGGAACAGTTGCACGTGGGTTTTCATACGCCCATACATGCTGATTGTGGAAATTTGTTATGTCATCTCGTGTGAACTGTGCTTCATCTGTAAATAATACTAAGGCAGGAAAGTTCGGATTTACACCACACTGCTGCAAGAACCACTGACAGAACCTAACTCGTGCAGGGTAATCTGCTGGTGACAGGGCCTGTACACGTTGCAAATGATAAGGATACAATTGATAGTCTTTCAACAGTCTCCAGACAGTCGTATGAGGAACATTGACTTGCAACGCTACCCTTCGTGTGCTGATAGAAGGAGTCATGTTCACAGCCTCCAGAATCTCCTCCTGTACTTCTGGAGTTGTAGATCTTGGTCGTCCCCTTCCCAAACCAGGAGAGTTAAATTTTCCATACTCGCACAGACAGTAATGGAGACGTACAAATGTCTTCCGATCTGGACATGGTCGCTGTTGGTACCTCTCCTGGTACAAACGACGAGCCAGCGCAGCATTGCCGTCCGCCTTATCGTACATGAAGTGTATCTCTGCCAGCTCTTGATTTGAATACATGTCGCACGGTCTAACGCCTACACAACACTGAATGTAACCTTCGCCTCGGAATGAACTGTCAGAGTGCCCTCTTAATGTCTCCTTTGACGGCAACGACCTGCGGAAAGAAAAACGTTCCGGTGAATTTCAATGTTGTGAAGGCCATAACTCGGAAATAAAGCATTTCCGGACACATGTTGTAATGAACTATTTTGATTGTCTACATGTGGGAAATACATGCCTGAAATTATGCCCCGTATTTTTGAAACACCCTGTATACAAGAATAATTTCACTAACTCGTAGAAATATGTATGGAAGGTTTATAACTTATCGAAATGTGTTCCTGCGCTCATAATTTACCCATATTCGTTTCCTGTGTTTCTTAAATAATATTTATGTACCACATTCATGTTCATTTTTTTATTTACATAAACAATGATGCACAACCGAGCGAATTGGCTCATAGATAGATAGAATTTGAGACTCGCATTCGGAGGGTCACGGGTTCAAATTCTGTGGCCGACCAATCTGGCTGGGGTTTTTCATGATTTCCCTTAGTCATAAAGGCAAATGCCGGATTGAAAAGATACATGCCATGATTCATCACCGCCTCAATTACCAATAAGATAAACATTAATCAAAATCTATAACCAGTTCTGTGAACATAAGCCATCTATACCACACTATAGAAAAGGAACTCAACAAGAGTAAAAACGGCCTACCGATATACCTACACATTCTAAACACGCGACATGACGACAGGTGTTAAAGCGTGTATAAATAAACTTAATAAATAAAAAAGATGCACAGTGAGGTTAACATAAAAAATTATCTTCGTACACATTCCACTCTATATTGACATTAATTTGGAGCGATTTATTAAAGGATGCAGTCGAGACTAATTTAGAAAAATTTTAACCTTGCACCTAAGATGGATGTTCTCTGAATCAAATGATCCTATTTTAATTACTTTAATGTAGAAACAATTAAGAAACGTGTTAAAGGAATTATCCTTGCAGGAAATGAGTTCTCTCTGGATCAAAATGATAGTATTTTAATTATTTAAATACAATTTCAATTAAGTAACATATTAAACGATTTATCCTTCTATCAAACACGGATGTTCCCTGGACCAAATGTTGTATTTTAATTATGTAATTACTTTATATTTATTTCTAACAAGTGCAGCGAAGCGCACGGGTATAGCTAGTATGTTGTATAATTTATTTAAGTACGTTTATCCATTTGAATATATTGCTGTTAATACTTATTGTTCAAGTGTATTATGTATGTACATTGTTTGGTATCCCATGTCATAAAGGTACAGGGAGTTACTCCTTTAGGAATTTGAAAATAAATAGCCTAATACGAACTGACTGAAAAGTTTATGTAATCCGCAAGAGCGTAGAAAATTTGTTTCACTTGAAATTCAGTTATTTCACTGATTGTGAGAAACATAGCATATTATTTTAACGACGAAGTGGATAAAAAAAAGAAGAAGTAAAGTTACAATCTATTTAAGTAATAAATAATATTTCTTCTTCTTGTTTGGCCATAAAGTTTAGATCAAAAAGCGTGCTCTGACTTCAGAAGTTTGTATTATCTATCAACGTTCCTTCTTTCTCTCGGTACATGGTTGAGAATCACTTTCGGTAACCAATCATCGTCCTTTGTTTGAATGTGTTGGTATCAATTTTTTTGTGTTCTTTGCTTTCTGTCGATTTTGATTCTTTAAACTAAATTTGGCCACTATAGGGAACCTAAGAGGTGGAACTTAAACTGAGAGGATTCTGTCCGGCATCGGAATGGGAATCCGGTGAGGCTTAGTGGATAGAGCGTCAGAACGTAGAGCTGTAAACCCGGGTTCAAATCCCGGTTCCTCTCATTTTTCATCATATGATGACGCAGAATTTCTGCATGGAAATATCATATGTACTTCGGTACATCGTAATATAATAAATTTAAAACCTTTAATTCATTTCTTACGTTCTTGCTTCTTCAGCAGTTCAATAATAATGTATGCTCAGCACACGTTTTCTCATTAACACGTGCATTTTCATTCAAATAATAATACTGAATGCGTATCAAATATCCGTAAGAATTTATATAGAGCTACAGATATGAATATTCATGCAATTGAAAGTAAGGCGCAATTTCCTAACGTACTGTCATAAAATTCTTGGACAGGGTTTGTGTAATCAAATTGCTATCGAGTAAATCCAGTTGCGGCTACTTTATTAGCCCAACCTGCGTCAGATTAATTATGGATACAGTAATTTAATCAACTAATTTGTCATGCCCGTGATAGACTACATGCTCGGCAATGAAGTACATGTACGTGGTGATTTTACTAAGCTTCCGATGACGGAGAAGTGGACGGGCTGAACTTTAACCCTATCACGTACAGAAGTTTCAAATTAATAACTATGTATTACCTTCTTCAAAACCATTTTCTGATTCGTTCATTCTTCACAATAACATTGATCTTTTGCGTTTTAGGTAAGTAGTAGTAGTAGTAGGCCTAGTAGTACTTAGTAGTAGTAGTAGTAGGGGTAATAATAATAATAATAATAATAATAATAATAATAATAAAAGATGGATTGAGACCATAAGAGGCCACCAGGCTTAATACGTGATACTAACTAACTAACTAACTAACTAGAGGTTATTACACTGTGGAACGGAGCGTGTATGAAATGCAAGGCAGACGCTGATAAACTACCGGCGAATGCCGCGCGAACCGCAGAGTGGAGTCCCACAGTACAATAATCTCCCTGTACTACTACTTAATAATAATAATAATAATAATAATAATAATAATAATAATAATAGTAGTAATAATAATAACAATAATAATAATAATAATAATAATAATAATAATAATAATAATAATAATAATAATAATAATAATAATAATAATAATAATAAAAGATGGATTGAGACCATAAGAGGCCACCAGGCTTAATACGTGATACTAACTAACTAATTAACTAACTAACTAACTGGAGGTTATTACACTGTGGAACGGAGCGTGTATGAAATGCAAGGCAGACGCTGATAAACTACCGGCGAATGTCGCGCGAACCGCAGAGTGGAGTTCCACAGTACAATAATCTCCCTGTACTACTACTTAATAATAATAATAATAATAATAATAATAATAATAATAATAATAATAATAATAATAATAATAATACGGCAATTTTACTTGAAGCAAGTAAAGAAATAGGTTTGGAAGTAAATCCCGAAAAGACAAAGTATATGATTATGTCTCGTGACGAGAATATTGTACGAAATGGAATTATAAAAATTAGAAATTTATCCTTTGAAGAGGTGGAAAAATTCAAATACCTGGGAGCAACAGTAACAAATATAAAAGACACTCGGGAGGAAATTAAGCGCAGAATAAATATGGGAAATGCCTGTTATTATTCGGTTGAGAAGCTTTTATCATCGACTCTGTTGTCAAAAAATCTGAAAGTAGAATTTATAAAACAATTATATTATCGGTTGTTCTTTATGGTTGTGAAACTTGGATTCTCACTTTGAGAGAGGAACATAGGTTAAGGGTGTTTCAGAATAAGGTGCTTAGAAAAATATTTGGGGCTAAGAGGGATGAAGTTACAGGAGAATGGAGAAAGTTATATAACACAGAACTGCACGCATTGTATTCTTCACCTGACATAATCAGGAACATTAAATCCCGACGTTTGAGATGGGCAGGGGATGTAGCACGTATGGGCGAAACCAGAAATGCATATAGAGTGTTAGTTGGGAGGCCTGAGGGAAAAAGACCTTTGGGGAGGCCGAGACGTAGATGGGAAGATAGTATTAAAATGGTTTTGAGGGAGGTGGGATATGATGATAGAGACTGGATTAATCTTGCTCAGGATAGGGATCAATGATGGGCTTATGTGAGGGCGGCAAAGAACCTCCGGGTTCCTTAAAAGCCAGTAAGTAATTAAGTAATTAAGTAAATAATAATAATAATAATAATAATAATAATAATAATAATAATAATAATAATAATAATAATAATAATTGTACGCAATTAGGTTCTTTTGCGAAACATTTAGTAAGTTTTCATGGATATTCATGCATTGAAGATGATTTTCATACGGAAGCTGAAGTGTGTAAAGTAGTTATGCTTTTTAATATATCGACATGTTGATAATCTGTAGGCATTGGCTAAAAGCAACAACTTTCCGTTTTATAAATGAGACGCGTGAAAACTTATTATTTTGGATGTGAATGTAGTATGGTAATAGGCCTAATGGGTTTTATGAAAATACAAATATTTGTTATAATACGACTTTTCCACATAAAAAATTGCGCTCCCTCTTGGTAAAACAGATGACAGATCAAACAAATGACGGTCGTTCATGAGCTTAGCGTATTAAAGCCGTTTTGAATACGATACGCGTTTCCATGCAACTCAATCCGTATTGATCCGATCATACTTTTTAGATGTATCAACGTTGAAACTCAGATGGTTTTGAAATCCTGTTTTCAAGAAATTTTCAATACGTTAAGCGTATTCAAATCGATTTGAAAATTCCATGAAAACGTAGTACTTGTCTGTAGATCTGTAGTGGAAAAAGGAAGTAATCCGACTTTTATATGTTTAAAATACCCGGATTCCTAGTTATTTTATGATCCAGGAAACAACTAAAACCTCCGACCGTACTGGTTGACCCCGCGATTTGAGCCCGGGATCTTTTTGAAAGGAGCCACCTCTTGGATGCAGATCTTTATTCAACATTCTCTTCGAGTATTCAAAAGTAATGGAATAATGATGCGATGACAAGAGGTCTCAGTCTCAACTGAAGAACTTGGAAAAAATCTGGACTACATTCATCTGATACCCGAAATATCAATAAATCTGCCCGGAATAGAACTTGCGTTTTGTTTGGCGAGAAGTCGTCAGATGACTGAGCTACGGCTGACCACACAATAAAGTAAAAAAGAAAAAGTACTTTTAAACGACAGTATTTACGGTAATTCATGCTAATGAGTTATGCAATGTTTAAATACTTCAACATTTGCATTTCTCTCTCTCTTTCTTCATAGTTCAGAATACAATATTTATCACAAAGATAGGCCTACAGAATGCAATGAGAAACAACTGCAATTTCGTACTGCACCGTTTGTTTGAAGATACTTTCGCTTGTAGTTCGTATAAAGTCGGTTTGGACAATCAATTAGAAACTAATTTTCATCAATCACAAACATGGGTGAGGCACTACACTTCCCACCCGACCTTGCAATCTCGCAGCACGTCCCAAGGTGTTTCGTCATCCACTGGTTATGATCCGAAGAGAGGCGATGCCGAGGTCACGGGGTCGCTACAGTCATGAGGCAATCCCCTCCAGCTTAAGGCGCGTTTCGACAACTGCGATGCGTCTTCCTAGTCCGGACTCCGATCAAATTTACCGAAGAAGTGCCGAAGACGCACAAACTTCTGTACAGACGGCAATTTTCCTATCAGCAGCTGATGGTATTTTCTCAACGTTAACTTTCAACAATGGACGCTACTTACAGAAACGATAGGTCTAGCAGAGGAATGGTGAAATGGATTTGGAGCAAAAATCGAAGTACTCGTACTTGCTCGGTCCAAAACCGATTTGTTGACCTTAAATTTTTAATAGGTTATTTTACGACGCTGTATCAACATCTAGGTTATTTAGCGTCTGAACGAGATTAAGGTGATAATGCCGGTGAAATGAGTCCGGGGTACAGCACCGAAAGTTAACCAGTATTTCCTCATATTGGGTTGAGGGAAAACTCCGCAAAAAACCTCAACCAGGTAACTTGCCCGACCGGGAATCGAACCCGAGCCACCTTGTTTCGCGGCCAGACGCGCTAACCGTTACTCCACAGGTATGGATTTGACCTTAAATCTCGTAGGACGTGCTCCGGAGTGAACATCGGCTTCCTTCCATGAGAAGTTGTTAGACAGTGATATTCAACATTTTATAGATAAAAGCCGAAATTAAAATCAACAAAATGTAAACAGAGCATTATATTTCTGTATATGGTCGAAATATTTCTGGCAGAGAAAAAAAATATGAAAAGACGAGAGATATTTTCGGTTACTGCAAGATTTCACACGTGCAGAACCGTAGTATAACGTATTAAGAGCTAAATCTATTACAAAGAGCCTTCCAATAAGAGTGTCCTACTTTTAACATTGAGGCTATCAAGTGCAAAACTCGCCTTATCCAAAATAAAAAAGAAGAGTTACATATGGGATGTTGTACTTCTTGCAGCTCTCTATCTACTGATATAGTCGGTTTGTGCAAATCTGGTATAATTCCTCTTCCACAGAGCTCAGAAAACTACTATCAAATGCAAAACTGTCCATATCCATAACTGTTTTTCCTGTTTTACTGACAAATCACTTTACCTGGATAAGGCGAGTTTTGCATTTGATAGCCTCTATAATAGCTGCCTCTATAATATAATATAAAGTTATAGCAGTCATATTTTTACCATGGTTACAGTTGCTGTTGACAAATAATCATGGAACGTTTCACCATTCCACAAAGTGTATAAATCATTAAAATTTATTATAAAAAAGAAGTCATCCGTTCGCCAAGCATTCCGTGAATTACTTGAAGTGTACGGCGTGTGTAAGATACCGGGCTATGATAAGGGATTATTTTTGGCCTCAATTGGAAGGTACGGATCTCAGAAACATCTAGTTTCAGCAAGATGGTGCCACATGTCACACTGCTCACGAAACAGTCGAACCTTTTGAGGGGGTGGGATTATGTTTAACCTGATGGGCGTGAGGATTGAATACGTATGAAGCAGCGTAGGGAGCGAGCGACGACGGCAAACAGTGCACTTCCTAAACGTAGCAAGGAGAGGTTACATACATTTAAAATAATAAGAAATACAACTCTATGTTAAGGAAAGGCCTGAACAATTGTAACGGCGCACCAGTACACCCGTCAATTGCGTCTTCCCTGAATGTTGGATAATGTTTCGAAATGCCTTATTGCATAAAGGAAGGTGAACGATAAACCATTTACCTTAACCAATGAACAGTAATAATTTATTATAAATCAAATATGAACAGTAAGAAAATATAAATTGGCTCAAACAATATAACAAAAACTTTTCTATTTCGAACATTTTTTAGTTAACTATCATTATCGCTCACAGGGGAATGAATTTTTTAAGAGAAATAAGCAGGACTGTCACATTATTGGCGAGTAAGTGTTTCATTTGATGTTTGTTTCCAGAATATTATACGCAGTCATTGTAATGTGTTTAAAATTCCTGATCACTCACCCACACGCTCACAATATAATAGTAGTAGACCATGTAAAATTAGCAGTTTTAATATGTCCCAGAATTATATTTCCAAAATTGGTGTATAAATTGTTTAGACCTTTGCTTAATGTAGAGTTGTGTTTCCTTATTATTTTTAATGTATGTAACCTCTCCTTTAGGAAGTGTACTGCTTGCCGTCGCCGCTCGCTCCAGCGTATAGGTAATTATAAAGTATAGACACTTCGCGTTGGTACCTTTGATGTAGCAGGCCTAATTTCAATGACTTCCAAACCAGCTTAAGCGTAAGATTCTGCTTTCTCCCTAGAGTTGGCGCTGACATCACACCAGCTAGCAGTCGACACGGCGGAAATAGAGTAGACATATTGTTTTCTTTTATGTAGCAGTTTTAAGATGTTATTAAAAATATACATGTATTTAAATTGGCACGCGACCCAAAAACGACAATAGCTTTTACGGACATGAACATAGTTGTGTTTTAGATGAGGAGAGGAATTTTATATCGTTTGAAATCATGAAATTTTAAGTGTAAGTGCTTAATGGATTATGAAACAAGGTAGGCGATGTTTGGATCCTGTGTCTCAACCATAAATCAAATAGTGGGTCTCACTCATATTCGATTATTATCGAGGAACTAGCGGATGTTCGATTGCACTGACACCTAGAGCTTGAAAGTAGAATTAAACGCCGATGGAGCGATGGAACAGAATTGGAAAATTCGCTCAGTGTCCATTCTTTTTAATCCTTATTCGCTGCTTCGTAGGTATTCAATTCTGACGCCTCCAGGTCAAACGTAATCCTATTGGAAGGCGGAGACCCCCAACTCCGCCCCTTTAACTCTCTCTAGCTAGTTCACATGTGTATCACAGTATGTAATATTATAGATTTAAACATATTTCAGGATGCTCTTTCGAATGGTGTATAAATTGTTTGGAAATTTTCTTAATATTGAGTGATGTTCTCCTGTTAGTTCCTCAATGTTTTATATCTCTGATTCTGCTGTGTGACGCTGTAGTGATTCATATATGAATTTTTACATGTCAGCAGCTAACGGTGATACAAGGTTGAGCGCTTCATGCCTGTAGAAACTGCTTTATTTCGGAAGTTATAAACAATGCACTCATTTACTTATTGTGGAGATAGAGCTCGAATTAATGAGAACTTGACCTTTAAGCAGGGCGTCATTATCCTTCAATTTTTCTGAATTTTCTCGACAGCTATTAAATGTGTACACTCACCATTCTGTGCGGCCATTAAGACGCACGTTAACGTTTCAGGAACACAAAACAACGCAACGAATTAGACGCAATTGACGAAGGAATAACTTTAATTGCTTGTTACATAATCGTCTTACATAAACCTGAGATAAATGACAGTATACACGAGTTGTTTGAAAAGACTTTGACAATTCATTTTCCTCGCCTATGCTCATACATGAGTCCATGTAGAAAAAAAAGTACAGCATAAGTATATTCAATGACGATTATGTGACTGCCTGGAGCTGAAGGTCGATCTATAAAACACGTCTTTCTATTCTTTCAAACGAGGGGGGATTATTACACTTCTATACGTCTTTCCTCTTTTCTGTAATTACTAATATCATTTTATCGGTACATGTACAGGTGTCTTTTATTGCCTTTAAAATACTGCTTTAAAACAGGAATGTGAAAATATTAGACTTCCTCCACTCACTGAACACCAGTGGACATCAGTATGTAGTTCGACACCCTCTGGTAATGATGCCTTACCTAGAGTGACCATACGTTCCGATTTATCGGGATTATTCCGATTAGAGGGCGCAAAATTTTGTCCTGATTTTTTGTTACAAAGTTTTCCATGACAACATGTGAAAACATGAGTTTTTTTATTCCGTTTAATGTTCAATTGTTAAATAGTTGTGGCAGTCACTAAGTGAAGAGATTTTAGACAGCTGTATCTGCATTTTATGATGCTGCAGGTGAATATTTAACTTCTTGGTATGATAGACTAACTTTTCCATATTTTCACTTAAGGTAAAGGAACCTAACACTGCGCAATGTCATATTTTTATAGTCGACAGCATTGTTGATTCCTCTCCATTTTGTCAAGAGAAGTTGCTTGTTTAGGTTATAGCTCTATGGTCTAAAGTGTTTGTGTGAAAGTGAATTTATAAAGGTTTATTAGGTAAGAATATCCATGTATTGTGGGCCCCTATCACCACGGCATGGCGCGTCCTTAGGTTGCGGATAGAGGAGACGGCCTCCAGATATGAAGGGTAGCTGCGAATATATTGAATAAGCAGTCGTGGAAAGTCGATAAGGGGTGGTCCTCCAGCTTGGGGGTTAGGCGAAGGGCTTACAACCCATCACCGTAAAAAGCAGCTTGTTACGAAACCAAACAATATGCCTCGGAATGGGACTGATTCTCCGGCTCGACCACATCAAGGGAATAAGAAACTATAAAATTTATCCTTCGAAGAGGTGGAAAAATTCAAATATCTTGGAGCAACAGTAACAAATATTAATGACACTCGGGAGGAAATTAAATGCAGAATAAATATGGGAAATGTCTGTTATTGTTAGGTTGAGAAACTTTTGTCTTCTAGTCTGCTATAAAAAATGTGAAAGTTAGAATTTATAAAACAGTTATATTACCGGTTGTTCTGTATGGTTGTGAAACTTGGACTCTCACTTTGAGAGAGGAACAGAGATTAAGGGTGTTTGAGAACAAGGTTCTTAGGAAAATATTTGATGCTAAGACGGATGAAGTTTAAGGAGAATGGAGAAAGTTACACAACACAGAACTGCACGCATTATATTCTTCACCTGACATAATTAGGAACATTGAATCAGACGTTTGAAATGGGCAGGGCATGTAGCACGTATGGGCGAATCCAGAAATGCATATAGAGTGTTAGTTGGGAAGCCGGAGGGAATAAGGCTTTTGGGGAGGCCGACACGTAGATGGGAGGATAATATTAAAATGTATTTGAAGGAGGTGGGATATGATGGTAGGGACTGGATTAATCTTGCTCAGGACAGGGACCGATGGCGGGCTTATGTGAGGGCGGCAATGAACCTCCAGGTTCCTTAAAAGCCGTAAGTAAGTAGGCGTAAGTAAGTAAGTATGTAAGTAATTTGTGAGCGTCGTTAAATAAACCATAATTTAAATGTTACATACATACATACATACATACATACATACATACATACATACATACATACATACATGCATACATACATAGGTCTATATTTATAATATAATTATTTGTTAATTACATAATAGCCTGTTTTATTTTACATTTTCAATACTAAATACTCTTTTATGGTAAAATTATTTGCTAATTCCATAACACCGTTCATGAGCTGTATAATAAACTTCTGCAAGCTAGGATACGAGTATTTTTGAATGGGTGGGGGGAATACACGTGTTCCAACTTTTGGCTTATGCTATTATGGTCACCCTAACCGTGCCAGATTTTTTGTGGCTAAATAGGAATACAGGTTTCAGTGCTTCTCTTATTCCAGCATAATATATTTCAGTGACCAGTAATTTCATCCCAACATACGCTTAATTTGTATTTCAGCAAACAATTTCTTTCTTTTTTCTTAACTTCAGTATTTGTCTAATCAGTATTAATCGGGTAATGTTTTACTACTTAGATTCCATTGTAACTAGCGATATACAACAAAGTAAAGAACAAGTTACGTCATTCAACTATCTATTACAAGTAATAAAAATTTAATAGAAGTCAGAGAACAGACAATAAAGGCATCAACTATGGCAGGTTGTTCAAAAGACGCCGTTTGGAGGAACAAATATGGTAAACATTGAAATATGAACATTGAAAGTACAACTAGAATCTACAGAACATGTGTTAGGCCCATTCTCACTTATGCTACTGAAACGAGAGCTGAAACGAAAAAGAACTGAGCAAATGCTGACAACTATAGAAATGAGAACCTTAAGAAGCATCGCAGAATACAGCTTACACGACAGGAAAACAAATGAGGAAATTGGAAATATATGTGCTATACAGGACATAGTAAAATGGGTCAAAGCAAGAAGAAAAGGATGGAGAGATCACGTACAGCGTATTCCGAATCTCACCGGACCGGTGGACAACAATGACGTCATGCTGCAGCGAAATAGGAACAAAACTGCTTGAAGGATCGATGGCTGTCATGGCGACTGTATAAGTTGTTGTCTATGCTACTCTAGCAAAATTTTGCGAAATTTCCGTACTGCCATCTTGTTCAAAGAAAAGATAGTGTAAACAATTTATTTCTTGAACCGGTAGTAATAACTGGTCCGTTGACATGTTCGCTCATAAGGCATTAACATATTGTTTTTATTTATTTATTTAAATTTATTCATTTATTTAAATTTAAATATACAGAATAAAGAATATAATTACAAACAAACAAGAGAAATAGAAATAAAATAATACAAACAATATAAAACAGGAGATACAGTAGTATTAACAAAATTTGAGACCGAATGAGCAGCGCTCGTGTTCGGTCGCAGTTCAGATATAATATTAATAGGCCTATAAGAGAATATAAAATAAAATAAAATAGGAAATAGAATTAAAATTACAGTTACAGAAATTATATAATACAATATTAATATAAGAGAAATATAGAAAAATAATAATAATAATAATAAAAATAATAATAATAGTAATAATAATAATAATAATAATAATAATGTTCTTACGTTGTGCTCATTACAAACAATACAGCAGAACTAAAGCAGAACACACCGCCATGACACAACAGTGCACGATGTCATTCGTCTGCTAATTCCCGCCTTATACAAGAACCAATCAGATTCACTGATGGCGGCTGATGGGACTGCCACCACCTCTGCAAGCTAATGGAACCGGTGCGACACCGGTGGAGCATCAGTGACGCCATCGGTGAAATTCGGAACACCGTGATGCCATCAGATTGCTCAGCGCTGAGATTTGGAATACGCTCGTATTGAGGATGCCGGACGATCGTTTACCAAAACTCGCAATGACAGCAAAACCAGACACATCAGGGACGAGCATTGAAACGTTGGCAGGAAAGCTGATCACCTGCCTCCGAACACAATAGCACCGGTTGAAATAGAAAAGGATTGAATCCTAATTTAAGAGGAAGAAGAAGAAGATTCCATTGTAAATGTATTAATTTATTGTAACTGCAATTTTAATTGCATTCATAATATTGCAGATGTAATCCCCAGGAAGTGGGAAAGAGAAGTCCTGATGGTCTTATCTCTAATCGGTTAAGTAAATGAACATAAACTGAACAACAAATATTTGCAATTCGCATAGCACAATTTTGGAAGAAGAGTTAAGAGTGTGGATGGAGAGTAGGCCTACTTAAAAATTAGAATATGTTAATGAAGCACACTACAGAATGTAGTGCGTAAGGACTGCTATTTGTATGCATCAATATATAGCCTACTTGCAGCTAGTCGACATAAAATTGTCAGCCGCTAATAGAGTCGGGAGGAAGAAAAATGCGCGTCCTGCCGCGGGGAAGAAGTTAGCCAGTCAGAGATACATTGCTAGGAACTGAAGCGAGAGTAAGTACAAGTTGGCTTGGCCCCTCTCCACCCACGCACGCGGAACCGCGTGATTTTTCGACACCCCCACAATTCTGTGCAATTCTGAAATTTCCGCAAATCGACACAAGACTATGCTAAAAACGACTGTCATGAAGGTGCCCACGTACTTTCTTATTGTACATTCCACGTACAGTCGAACTTCTATAACTCGATGTTTCGATACCTTGCAGTAATTTTAATTTCCTGGCAGAGTCATGTATAATTTCATGCCATATTTTTTCTATATCTCGAAGTTCTATTACTCGATTTTTTCGATATCTCGATGAATACAGTATTTATCTTCTCAGTAGAAAATACATATCCTTTAACTCGATTTTATGGTGAAAATGAAAGTTATGCACAAATGTGTAAGTAAAATTGAATGAACGTGACTGTTATTTTAACAAACATTGTAGATTAGTATTTTCCTTACTTTGAAAGTCTCCTCCAGAAGTGAACCCATTAGTATACTAATCCTACCCCAGGTGTTAGTACTTGTTGTTTAGTGAACTGCAACACATTTATTAATATTACATATCATGAATAATTTTATAAATTTCTTTTTTAAAAGCTTCAATTTTAAAATATTTCAAATTTGGAAAATGGTTTGTAATTTTATTATAAAGTCTTGGGCCGAAACTAACACCATGTTAAGAGCTACACTTGTATGATATTTAGGCTCAATTAGGGAAAGTAGACTTTTGTCTTCGAGTACGATATTTGATTTTTGTGGTAGTATGTTAGTAAACTATATTTATCTATTTCTTCAATAGTTAATACTTCAAAATCTGTTATATCATATCATATCGTATCATATCATATCATATCATATCATATCATATCATATCATATCATATCATATCATATCATATCATATCATATCATATCATATCATATCATATCATATCATATCATATCATATCATATCATATCATATATCATATCATATCATATCATATCATATCATATCATATCATATCATATCATATCATATCATATCATATCATATATCATATCATATATCATATCATATCATATCATATCATATCATATCATATCATATCATATATCTCGTATCATATATCATATCATATCATATCATATCATATCATATCATATCATATCATATCATATCATATCATATCATATCATATCATATCATATCATATCATATCTATTATACTATACTATACTTATATTATATATTATATTATACTGATCTACCCATATATATATATATATATATAGAAATGAAGCATTTATAAGCACAAAAACGCTACAGAAACGGATATGATATTTAGACACAAAAAAGAAAAAACGACCAGTGTCCTTGTTTATTAATGATACACGAATAAATGTTGAAATATTCTGTTTATTTGTAAAGGAACAAAATAGGCATTTGCCTAAACATCCAACGTATAGTAATTAACAATGACTGCAGTATGTAGGCAAACGGGTGTAAATTTAGAAGCTCGCTATTGTACACAAAGAACTTCAAACACGACAGAAGAAAATTACAAATTACCAGCAAGTTTAAATGTAAAGACGACGAAGAAGTTGAATAATTTACTGTTTTCTATTTTGCTTTTCTTTTTGGTGGAGTGTAACCTTCAAGTCGTCGCTGTGAAACCAACACGCATCACCTTTAACGCCAAAAGCCCTTTGTCTGGTGTCAAGATGAGGATAAACATTTGATCCCAGTTGCCGCAGCAAGAGGAACTGTTCTGTCACCACCGGAGCTACTGCAAATAATCTGCTGCAGTTGGGCAATGTTTGCCCAGTCTGTCATGGCGCTACACACGCTCACGCTCATATCAAAATCCAGTCTTTCTCTTACTGACTTAAGCAATCAAGAGCTCAGATTATTTCAAATTGTCATGGAAGAATTGTCATAACTAGAGTACGGATTTGCATGACCTGAAATCTCTGGAAATATGCATGCACTTACGCCCGAAAAAAATACCAAAATGTGACAAAAAGTCTTGGAAATATGACGTAAAATAAATTATTTTTCAAAATTTGGTTAGAAAACTTTTGTATGCACCATTCTAAGAAATGTTTATACAGGGTGATTCACGAGGATTTACCGTCACTTACGGAGTTTATTTTCGAAGACATTCTGAGCAAAAAAGTCATATAAGCATTTGCCCTAAACTCAATATTTTCAAAGTTACATTGATTTGAAGTTGTTAGTAAAACGCCTTTTCCTTTAGTTTTAGTACAAATAGAGAATGAACTATTTAGAAGTGTCATTTCTTTAATTAGCTAGTGTTCTGAAGCTAAAATTTTGTTGTTTATTGATTTGTACAGATTTTATTTTGCAATTTTTAACTAAAAATCACACAATTCTTATGCACTTATCACAAAAATTGTTACAAATCATACGACTTTAGGAACTTGATTCTTTACTGTTTAATTATGCATCCTAATGTACAGTCTTAAAGAATTTACAAGAGTGGCGTGATTTGTAATAATTGTTGTGATAAATGCGTAAGAAAATGTAATTTTGTAGTTAAAAATCGAAAAAAAAAAATTCTGTATGAACAACTATGAAATTTACTACCCATTTTTAGCTTCAGAATACTAATTAAAGAAATGATACTCCTGAATAGTTAATTCTTTATCTGTAATATTTTTTACCCTTATAACTCAAGAATAATGGTATTTTACAAACAACTTCAAATTAGTATAATTCTGAAAATATCGAGATTAGGACAAATGTTTATATGACATTTTTGCTTAGAATGTCTTGAGAAATAAGCTCCGTAAGGGACGGTAAATCCTTGTCAATCACTCCGTATATACAAGGTGTGTTAAAAGCAGGGGCGTATATTGCGGATGTTCAAGGCGTGCGCTGGACACCCTGTAAATTCGGTAATGTCATTTTTTATTTTAAGTTGTTTTATATAATGCAACAATAATTTTAATTTATCACAATTTAAATGCGTGGTAATTTCATTGGAAGTTGACGTATATAGTTCAAGACTAATTTTAATTCATTACCATTTAATTATCTTAAATGCCTGCCTGCAGGTTGAATGTGCACACCATCCCCAGAACGGCTTTCGTTTTATAACGTACGCTCTGCCTGACGAAGTGGGATGAGTTCTGGTCTGGTTGTCCTGTCCGTACAAAAGAACATCCCCTCCTGAGAGTTACTGCTGTAATTCTCTGTGCGCGCAAGGTGGCATGGTGGGGATACTCGCTTCTCTCAAGCTCGCAGGTCGTCCTGTATACAGGCAGCTCAACTTGTCAATAGCGTTATAAAATATTGTGTTTGACGTATGTGTTTACTGTTTGTGTGAGTGAATTTACTGTGTTTAGGTTTTACTAGGGTTCATAGTTGTGTGCCAGCGCAGGTGAACAATTTAAATTACTTGTTTAATGATAAATGACTTGGAAATGTACACTGTAAAATATATTTTGCCATTCTCTTCTCGCCCACTAGGAGAGAAATTACATATAGTGAATAAGGGTAGACCTACCCCGCCACTTCCGAATTTAGTGCAACAATATAAAACAAAAAGCGAACAATATACTAGATATTTTTCTATTTCACAATATGAAATTGTAGAATAGTTAGCGGGTTGTGGAATTTCAAACAGGTTATTTTGCTGGCCATGGTTATTGTTTGATCATAAATAATGCAATTTTGAATAACGTTATTTGTAGTTGACTCCTTCCTCCGGCATTTGCAGGGCAGTCATTGAAACAAGGTGATTAATTTTTAAGAAGTTGTGGTGCGAGTACTTTGAATAATATTTAAATGTCATTTTCTTTTAATTTTATGTCATTTTTCCTTTAGTTTAAGGTCATTTTAATGATCATTTTAAGTAGATTTTTAGGTCATCAACATCCGCCCCATAGTTATTATTTATAAATAACACTAAATTATATATTAAAAATGGCAGTTAATGTTGACCCGATATTTCACTTAGGCCTATAATAATTGTGCGACATAGACCAACTATATATTTTTAACAGAACACCCAAACTCCAGGTTCAGCATACACCACTGGTTAAAAGTCGCTTTTCCCAAACACTTCCTTACAGTTAGAGACGCAACCAGACACAATAAAAGAAAACAACAATAACTAGACATGTCATCGGATAAATAGTTGACGCATGAACATGGTTGTCGACCCATTTACTACACCAGCTATTCGGTTATTCAATTTATAACATCTGTATATGTGTATTTGTAGGCTATAGGCAATAAGAGACTGTTCAACCTATAAAAATAGAAGGGGTGAAAAAGAGATGTGAAAAAGGGCAGGGCATAGTTGCGCCACACGGTCAGATAAAATGCAGCATATAAAAAAGGGTCCCTGTTTTGTGGGCATAGTTGCGCCCCGTTCCCTTCAGGTAGAGAAAAGGGCATGGCATAGTTGCGCCCCGATGAAATAGGTAGAGAAAAAGACACTACGGAAACTCGAGCCTCGTAATCAACCAACCTTATTGATTTCTTATTCGATTTTTATTCATTATCGATACCGTTAAAATGAACACCATGAAGTTGGCAGTATTTTATTAACTGTTTTTCTACTGTTTATGCAGTGATTATCAATAGCCTACCGTTAAAATGAACACCATGAAGTTGGCAGTACTTTATTAACTGATATATTCGAATGAGTGAGCCGTTGGAATATGGGGCCTTAGCAGTCTTGACATTTTATTAGTGATTTTCATACCGTCTGTGGCGTATAGTGAGGTTAATTTAAAATGAATGTTAAGTTTAGTGAAAAGGGTGAAGAGTTAAAAATTGATAATGGTTCTAAGTTCCAATTTTCGAAACCCTGTACCGTAGGGTTAAGATATCGATGTAGAAACAAAAAATGCAGTTCATTTATTGTGTGTGATCAATAAAAAAGTGTTATTTTAAATAGCAAAATTGATCATACGCTAGGTCTACCTGATTTCAATGCAGCTACCACTGTAATATTTTTAAGCAATTTATTTATTTTATGACAATCACTTTCGTGTGTACTATGCTCATCGGGGCGCAACTATGTCATGTCCATCCTGCTACTTGATTTCTTCGGGGCGCAACTATGCCATGTCCCATCTGCTACCTGATTTCTTCGGGGCGCAATTATGCCATGCCTAGGCCTTCCAATTGACCACGGGGCGCAACTATGCCATACCGGTGAAAAATGCCCAACGTCTGTCCTCTTCTTGATTAATTATTTTACAGCAACGTTAATAGGATCACTGACTGTTTTTGAAGTAGGTCTATTACCTGGGGCTGGAACCTCTTAATATGCTCCCACCTTCAAGAGACAGTAATCCAGAAGACACAGGCATCAACAGTTACGTCGCTGACGATGGCGTAAACGAACTCCGAAACAGCCGTACGGCGTATAGACTACCTTTTTAAACATATTTTAACACAGTGAAGTTTTAAAATTTTTAAAACTTATATCATATTTTAAATATTTCTTCAATGTCCATGCTTCACTGTCACAGCTTAATATAGGTCGTGCTATGCTATTGTACAAGCGTATTCTGGTATGATTTCGTCTGAGAGATGACTTCATAATTCTATTAATAATTCCTGTAGTTCTGGTAAATCAGTTACTTTTCCTTGATATGGCCGTTTCTTCAAGAATAGACAGATTATAGCCAAGGTATTAACGAAAATATGTTAGTCTCTCGAATAACTTATTAAGACAAATTCTACTTTTTATAGATTCTTTCCTACAAATTGCTAAATTTTTGTCTTATCAATTAATATGTCCATATTATATTTGGCCGCTACTGTCTGCAGAACATTAATGGATCTTGTAGGTCATCTCTTGAAAGTGCTAAAAGAGCTAAGTCATCGGCAAAGAGGATTCAATCCAGTTCAGTGGCGACTCGTCACATTTTGTGTATGTAGGATATGAGACTGACGACTGATGACCAAGACAGAAACTAATATTAATAATAGACTAATAATAATAATAATAATAATAATAATAATAATAATAATATACTAGTAATAATAATATAATATTAGAAATAATAATAGAGCCTGTAAAATCAATACACGTAGGCCTATGTTCGTCTTTGAGTCACTATTCTGGAATTGGAAATTTATTTGTAGTGAAATTCGATTCTCCTCCCCATTTTAGTTGCGAAGATGGCTCCCAAGCCATTGTACTGCCCGATATTTACACATGTTCCGTCGTACGTTTGCGCAATTAATTTCTTGCTATAGTTAAATTCTTCTAAACGATCAAATACAACTTGAGATATTCTTTCGGCTGTCCTGTCATCTGAAAGTCCTGTTTTTATTTTTGTTTTCTTGGGTTATTTTACGACGCTATATCAACGTCTAGGTTATTTAGCGTCTGAATGAAATGAAGGTGATAATGCCGATGAAATGAGTCCGGGGTCCAGCACCGAAAGTTACCCAGCATTTGCTCGTATTGGGTTGAGGGAAAACTCCGGAAAAACCTCAACCAGATAACTTGCCCCGACCGGGATTCGAACCCGGGCCACCTGGTTTCGCGGCCAGACGCGCTGACTGTTACTCCACAGGTGTGGACGAAAGTCCTGTTAATTCTTGTATTTATTATAGCTTATATTATTTATTTTTATGTAATTTAATTTTTATTCTT